>NC_057719.1:38907672-38923821 GCF_004010195.1 Chiloscyllium plagiosum
ACCCTGCACTGCTAGACTACTCAGACCTCTTGACATCATGGTAGTTCACAAACCCACCAACATACTAAAACAGCAGCTAATGAACTTGAAAGACCCTAGACAGACAACAAGTAAAACTAATGTCATTTACAAGGAGGAGCTAGCCAGTGTTGTATGAGCATTTAGTATATTTGGTTTGCATTTTTCTAGCACTAAGTCAATGTAGCTAACAGTGATGTGTACTTAGTTTTAAGTTGAACCTGATGTCTCACAATCTAGAGACAAGCTTCATTATTTGATGTAATATTATTAGATAATAAATATTTTAAAATAAACTTTTACTTCTTATCAAGATTGAGCCTATCTTCTGCTGAAGTATTTCTGTGACATCTTTTATTCTTCCCCACTTGATATCAATAGTTTAGAATAACACTAATAAGAAGGATTGGTCACAGTGAGTTTGCTCAAGGCATCACAGATCGTTTAACCACACTATATCATAAATAATGAGGGTTTTGTCATACACAGTATGTAGCAGGAATGGATACAACTGAAGAAATCATTAGTTCTACAAAAGCCCCAATCATCCAAGGAAAAAATTCCAGTCGGAAATCTACATGTCCCTTTAAATAATCAGCTGCAGAAAAGCACACAGAGCCTGTCAGCTTCTGTGAACACAGCAGGAAGCAGCTTAAAAGGCAGCCACACTGCCAGCAGTATTATGCCCTTCCTGTAAAAGCTTGAAACAGCTACAAATTATGAAAACTACTGACCAAATTTGTGTTTGTATCAGAGTCTTATCAAAGTTATAACGGGAAAAATCTGAATCATAAAACTTGAGCTAATACTGTTGATATTGGTCAACTGAAGCAAGTCCTTGAGAGGGAGGGTGAAAGTTTTCCACATAAGGAGAATTTCCAGGTGAGAGATAAAAGAAGGCTTAATGCATCATATTTAATAAATGAGAATCTCTAAAATTGTTTAAAATTATCAGGATAAGCACAAAAAGTCAAGGAATAGTTAAAACACCAAGAAACTTTAACTAATGAAACCTCAAAAAGCAGCAAAAGTGTTTATTAAAAAAACAGGAAATGGTACATAATTATTTGTCCTCCATTTTATGGGAAAATAAAAATGCTGCTACTTGTATGAACATCTGAATTAGGAGCAGGAATATGCAATTCAGCCCCTCAAGCTTGCTCTACCATTCAAGGAGATCATGACTGATCTGATTGCAACTTCAAATCCACATTCCCACCTACATTTGATAACCTTTCAACCTCTTGCATAATAAGACTATTTGCTTTGGTCTTACAATTATTCAAAGATCCTGCTTCCACTTTTTCAGGAAGAGAGTTTAAAACATACACAACCTCTGTCTATAAAAATGCACCTAGTCTCTGTTTTAAATTGTAAACAGTTACTGCTAGTACTAAAGTCGCACATAAGGGGGAAGATCCTCTCTACATCTACCTGTCAAGACCAATCAGGATTTTATATGTTTCAGTTAATTTGCCTCTTACTCTTCTAAACTCCAGTGGATACAAGCCTAGCACGTCCAAATTCTCCTTATGCGACAACCATCCATTCTAGGTTTTAGCCTACAAAACATTCCTTGAACTCTAATGCATTTATATCCACCTCAAATAATGTTAATGCATTTCACAATCTTTAAATGTTTGAAAATAATGTTTTCAGTATAAACGTGAGGATAATTCTGAAACATTTAGCATATTTTCAATTTTAATTTACAGTAATAAAAGAACATTTCTGAAATGGGAAATAAGAAATGATTAAAAATCTTCATTCAACGAACAAAGCTTCTTTGTGACAAAACTTCATTAGCAATTCATCTTCATTATTTAATAATTAAAGAAAATATGACAATTTAAAACTTGCTTAAGAAGACCTAACGTTTTATACAATTGAAGTGATTGTACAATTTTAAACACTGAACAGTAAAAGAAGCTGTTCCTGCAAACAATTAAAATGATTACGATAAAAGCATTCAAGTGAATAATTTATATTAGAGAAACAATAGCAATTAAAACATGGAAAAAAAATACCTCCAAGAAGATTTAAAAGCACAAATGCTTCAGACAAGGAAGTAAGATTAGACTATTATGGACAAAGTTCAAGTTATTCAGAATGGTTTTAGTAGTTCAGAATCAGAGAAAAGTGAGTAAGCATATTTATTTATTGGTAGAGTGGTAGCAGATCATGTTTTAAAATAACAATGTAAGAGAAGATACAGATACTGTAGAATATTATTGTAAGAGCATTTAACAATTATTATACATCAGGTATCATCAGGTATCAATTGGCATGGGGTCTGGGTGGGATGCTCTTTGGAAGGTTGGCGCAAACTCAATTGGCCAAATGGTCTCTTTTCACACTGCAGTTATTCTATGATTCTATGATATAATGGACAGAGAAAGATCTAGTGGAAAAAATCCATATTGTAGGAGAATGTATTGCCAACTTTATTCATCGTCTTTTAACATTGGCAGATATTGTTATTGCAATGATTTCCAATCAGAAGTCATTTGACTCAGAATTGTCAGAATTTATGATTTATTTCTTTCAGGGATGTAACGATGAAAAGAGGATCTCACAAGAGAAAAACCAACCAGTTAGTGATAGAAGCTGAAATCTGAAAACAGCATTTGAAATATGGGAAATGTAAGTCAAACTAGCTCAAGAAGTTCATCAGGATTTGTCAACTTTCTAAGGTAACAAAACCCAGGAACATCACATGATAAAGGTCTTTAAATCCTTTGATTCCAGATGGTACAGTTCTAAATGTAGAGTTACAAAGGACACATAGAAACAATGTCCAGCTTTATCATGCCAATGCAACATTTCTAGAAAACTAAGATATTTCCAGAGAAGTACAAAAGTTGAAAGATGACTATTAAACAACAGAACTAATAATACTTATGTGTAAAAATCCTTTCAGCGAATATCTTTGAGAGAATACTTAAAATACCAAGACTCACCGTCATTGAAACACATATCATTATTTGATGGCATACCACTTTGGAAGATACAAATCAACCTTTCCTGGGGCTAATAGATGATTCATCTGACACAAATATGATAGTAATCATGCAGGTCATCCAACTAATTTCAAACTTCATACTAGGGAGAGTGATAGTGTATTAGCTGAAAAACATCCTTTGATTAGGAGAAGGAAACTGGAACAGTCTGACAGAGGACCGTATGGCACAGACAGAACACCACTCAAAAACAAATCTCAAGAATACTCTTAAAATACTGAGATCAATACACTGTAAAAAACGCATACATCATCAAAACCAATACCACTCACCTCTGAGCAGAAAAGTGTGCTTTGCTCTTAAAAGTTTACACTATGTTGAAGAACCTCAACCAGCTTTGAAGCCAAATATTATAGACAAATGTTACTCAACTTAATAAAAGTAAGATTTCAAAGGTCTTAGAAAAATATTCACTAAGCTTAATAGAACAATGTCACTCAAGATGAATTAATATACAGTCCATTAACTCCATGATTGAGGGATCAGAAGATATGACGAACTTTCTAGGCCACGAGAAATTACTTAATGTCTCCCAACTGCAGATGACTCTTCAAAATCTGATCTTCTGGTACCTATGATATTACTGAGACCATAAACCATAAGAAATAGGTTCCATCATTCAACTGGCTGATTCAAAATTCCTCACATCCACTTTCCTGCCCTTTGCTCAAAACCCTTTGATTCCTTTATTGATGAAGAATCTATCTATCGCAGCCTTAAATATACATAAGGACTCTTCCCTCACAGCTTTCAGTGACAAAGAGTTCCAAAGACTCAAAACCCTCTAAAAGAAGTAACCCTTTGGATGGGTACATGAACAGGAAGGGTTTAGAGGGGTATGGGCCAAATGCTAGCAAATGGGACTAGATCAGTTTAGGATATCTGGTCAGCATGAATGAGTTGGACCAAAGGAACTGTTTCTGTGCTGTACATCTGTGTGACTCTATCTCATCTTGACACTCCTTAATTCTGAGATTATAGCCTCTGGTCCTAGACTCTCTCAGAGAAGAAACATTCTCTCAGCATTTACACTGTCAAGCCCCACAAGAATCTTTTATGTTAAATGAGATCACCTCTCATTCTTATAAATTCCAATGAGTAGAGTCCCAACCTGTTTAGCATTTGTTCATAAGACAATCCTTCCATACAGGGAATCATCCTTGTGAACCTTCTCTGAACCGCCTCCAATGAAATAATATCTTTTCTTAGGTCAGGGCACCAAAACTGCTCACAGTACTCAAAACATTGTCTCTCCAGTACTTTGTACAATTGCATCTCCTTGAAGTAATGGGCAACATTCATCAACTTTCCTGATTACCTGCTGTGCCTGTGGTCTATCAATCACAGGATATGGATGTCACTGGCTAGGCTAGTATTTTGTGCTCATTCCTAATTGCCCAGAGGACAGTTAAGAGTCAAATACATTGCTATGGCTCTGGAGTCACATATTAGGCCAGACTAGGTAAGGATGCCAGATTTCCTTCCTTTCTTCATTCACAATTATCCTTTCATGATGCAGCTTTCTGTAGTTTTTTTTTCATTTAAATAATATTCTATACTTTTGTTCTATCTTCCAAAATGCACATCAGGTCTAGGTAGTATAATCTTGAAGCAGTCAGTTCCGCTCTTTAGAAGAAGCTGTACTAAAATAATATAGTCAGCTTTATTGTCTATGTTTGAAATTGATAGACTACTAGAGGTGATAGACTACTGGAGGCTTTCTCCCCACCAGTGACAAATAATGAATATGGGCACAACAAGGTGGCTCAGTGGTTAGCACTGCCAGGGACCTGGGTTCCATTCCACCCTTGGGTGACTGTCTGTGTGGAGTTTGCATGTTCTCCCTGTGACTGTGTGGGTTTCCACCGGGTTTCCACCAGTGTGATTAATGGTACTCCAGTTTCATCCCACAGTCCAAAGATGTGCAAGTTAGGTGCATTGGTTATGTGAAATTACCCTAGTGTTCAGGAATGAGTAGGTTAGGCACGTAAGCCATGGGAAATGCAGGGTTACAGGGATGGGGTGGGTCTGGGTGGGATAGTTTTTGGAGGGTTGGTATGGACTTGTTGGGCTGAATGGCCTGTTTCCATACCATAGGGATTCTAACTAGTGGATCAACTGTTTGATGCTTGAAGTGCACCTGGGTGTTGATTTATTTAGACATTCTGCTCCAACAATTCTCTGACATGGTTTGAGGAAACTAAAGATCACCTAAGGGAAACAAATATTCAACATTGACATTGATGCCAGAAAATATCCTTTGCAAAGAACTTTGGAAAGTCAAGGATTCGTCAAATTCCAATATAGCGACAATCCACACTGCAAACTGTTCTGCCCTCAAGCAGCAGACTTTCAACCCAATCAAGTCATCAGCCAGTTATGACGTCAGAGACTAGGGAGGAAACAGGATAATGCTCCATCTAATTTATTTATTTGAGACAATATATAAATAATTTAACAACCATAAAATGCTTGAGGATGGAGGAGGCAGATGATGACACATTCTCTGTTTTTTCTTTCAATTTGATACTTTCTTTAACTTCCTTTATTAACTGCTGTCAGCTTAACCCCCTCCTAGAGTCCTTCTTCCATTTATCTTAGATGTACAAGATAATACTTGTCATGTAATAAACTTGCACTGTTTATCAAAATTGGACCTATCTTCTGCTGAAGACTTTGTGTAGGTATTCTTCCCCAGTTAGCATCAATAAGAAGGAATGATGACAATGAATCTACCCAAGGAATCCCAAATGGTTTAGCCACATCAGACCATTGATAGTGATATTGGGAGGTATTTTCCAAATATAAGAAATATCATTTCCTTAGGGTTAATTAGAGATGGACAATAAATGCTAGGCTTTCTCGCAATTGTTTTCCCAGTAATTCGTTTTTTAAATTCCAAGTCATTATTCTGTTGCACAAAATGGAAGTAGGATGTACCAAGGTTATTCTGGATTAGGCATAAAAATATGATTAAACACTGGGTTTATCAAGTGTGAAAAATTACATGTGTCTGCCTTTGACTAACTGCGAACTGGGCAGATGCTTTTTAAAATATGTGCTGGTAAAGTAGAGCCTTTGGGAAAATTATTTTTGTGCCACGATAAGTGCTTGATGATAATGTACAGACACAGCCTAGAACTTCTGAAGGCCACAAGACAAACTTTTAATAAGATTTGGCCATAATAATGTACATAAAAACATTAGTATTGTTTCCAATTTATTTGCATAGTGGCCTGAAAATGACAGTCAGTAAAAGCAGATACAGTTTTCTATAAGCTCTACCAAAAAGCAGTTTTTTGTTCATTCAGATAGACATGGGATATCATATTATCAAATGTAAATCGACTGTATAAATAGTCTTTGACAAGAGGACGTGTTGCACATAAAGCAGTGCAAATCAAAGTAAACACATAAGGAGGGAGTCAGCATCACCTGGATGCACAGGCAAGAGCAGGATCCAGAGATTTTGTGATTCTGTGTGATTATGATTCCCTATCTTGATACTCTTCTCTTGCCTGTTCCTCTCAACACTGCTTCTGCACTCTTTCCAATGCATTCACATCTTTCCTAAAATGTGGCACTCAGAACTGTACACAATACTCCAGGTGACATCTAGTAAGGGTCTTATACAGATTCAATATCACCATTTACTCTATGTCCTATTAATATAGACGAGAACATTATATGCTTTAATTACTGTTCTCTCCACCTGTCTTGCCAATGCCCTGTGCACAGATATACACAGGACCCTCTGCTCGTGCAGCCCCCTTAGAATAATACACCCTATTTTCTATTGTTTTTCACTGTCCTTCCTATCAATAACAGCATGGTGGACTGGTTAATGAGGTTAGCTTGCATGGGATCCAGGGAGAGCTAGTCAGTTGGATACAAAATTGGCTTGATGGTAGAAGACAGAGGTTGGTGGTAGATGGTTATTGTTCAAACTGGAGGCATGTGATTATTGGTATGCCACAATGATCAATGATGGGTCCACTGCTGTTTGTCACTTACTTAAACAATTTGGATGAGAATGTAATAGGCATGTTTAGTAAGTTTGCGGGTCACATCAAAGTTGATGGTATAGTGGAAAGTGAAAAAGGCTATTTCAGAACACCATGGCATCTTGGTCAATTGGCCAGTGGGCTGAGGAATGGCAAATAAGTTTAATTTAAATAATTGCAGTGCATTGCATTTTGATAAGGAAAACCAGGGCAGGACTTAAACAGTTAATGGTAGGACCTTGAGGTGTGTTGTCCAACAGAGAGACCCAAACGTGCTGTACATAGTTCCTTGAAAGTGGTGTCTCAGGGTGGTTATAGAAGGCATTTGCCTTCATTGGTCAGAGCACTGAGTACAGGAATTGAGACATCATGATACAGCTGTGTAAGATATTGGTAAGGCCACATCTGGAATACTGTGTACAATTCTAGATGCCCTGC
This sequence comes from Chiloscyllium plagiosum, assembly GCF_004010195.1. Taxonomy (NCBI): domain Eukaryota; kingdom Metazoa; phylum Chordata; class Chondrichthyes; order Orectolobiformes; family Hemiscylliidae; genus Chiloscyllium; species Chiloscyllium plagiosum. Next base: position 38,915,153 of record NC_057719.1, read on the forward strand.
TTTAGGAAGGAAGTTATTAAACTTGAAAGGGTGAAAAATGATCTGCAGGGATGTTACTGAGACTGGAGAGTTTGAGTTATAAGGAGAGGTTGGATAGGATGGGATCTTTTCCCCAGAGTGTAGGAGGCTGAGGGGTGACCTTATAGATGTTTATAAAATCATGAATGGCATTGATAAGATGAATAGTGAAGGCTTTTTTTCCCCAAGAGTAGGGCAGTCCAGAACTAGAAAGCATAGGTTTAAGATGTGAGGAGAAAGATTTAAAAGGGACCTGTGGAACAACGTTTTCACACAGAGAGTGGTGTGTATATGGAACAAGCTGCAAGAGTAAGTGGTAGAGATGAGTATAATTACAACATTTAAAACACATTTGGATATGTGCACGGATAGGTAAGATTTAGAGCGTTGAATGTGAGCAAATGGGACTAGTCACTAAGAGTTTCTATAGGTACATGAAGAGAAAGAAATTAGTGAAGACAAGTGTAGGTCCCCTTCAGACAGAAATGGGGGAATGTATAATGGGGACAAAGAAATGGCTGAGCAACTGAATACATATTTTGGCTCTGTCTTTACAAAAGAAGATACAAATTAGATACCCACAAATCAAATATCAGAAATGTTAGAGAATGCAAGATTTAGTGAGAGGGAAGAACTGAGGAACATTAATATTAGTAGAGAAATGGTGTTGGGAAAATTGAGGGGATTGAAGGCTGATAAATCCCCAGGGCCTGATAATCTACATCCCAGAGTACTGAAGGAGGTGGCTTTAGAAATAGTGGATGCATTGGTGGTCAACTTCCAGGATTCTAGAGACTCTGGAAGAGTCCCTGCAGATTGGAGGATAGCTAATGTTACTCCAATATTCAAAAAGAGAAGTAGAGAGAAACCAGGGAATTTTTGACCAGTAAGCCAAATGTTGGTAGTGGGGAAAATTCTCGAATCCATTATCAAAGACTTTATAGCAGAGCATTTAGGGAGCAGAATCAGACAGAGTCAGCATGCAGTTATGAAGGGGAAATCATGCTTGACAAACCTGTCGGAATTCTATGAAGATATCACTAATAGAGCTCAAGGGGGACCCAGTCGATGTGGTATATTTGGACTTTCAGAAAGCATTTGACAAAGTCCTGAATAAGAGATCATTGTGCAAGGTTAAAGTGCAGGGGATTGGGGAAAGTCTATTGAGATGGACAGAAAACTGGTTGGCAGAGAGGAAACAAAGAGTAGGTTCCTTTTCAAATTGGCAGGCAGTAACTAGTGGGGTGCCACAGGAAGCAGTGCTAGGACTCCAGCTATTCACAATATATATTAATGATTTGAATGGGCAAACAAAATGTAACATCTCAAAGTTGCAGATGATATCAAGTTGGGTGGGAGGGTGAACTGTGTTGAAGATGCAAAGATGCTTCAGCATGATCTGGACAGGCTGGGTAAGTGGTAAATCAATGGCAAATGCAGTATAACTTGGATAAATGCGAGGTTATTCACTTTGGAAGCAAAAACAAGAAGCAAGATTATCACCTGAATGGCTGTAAATTGAGAGAGGGGAGTACGTAGTGGGTCCTGGGGGACCTTGTGCATCAGTTGCTGAAGGTAAGCAGCAGGTGCAGCAGGCGGTAAAGAAGACAAGTGATATGTTGATCTTCATTGTGAGAGGTTTTGAATACAGGAGCAGGGGTGTGTTCTTGCATTTTTATAGGGTCTTGGTGAGGCCACAACCTAGAATATTGTGTACAGTTTTGGTCTCCTTTGCTGTTGCTCTTGAGGAAGTGCAGCAAAGATTTACCAGAATGATTTCAGGGATGGTGGGACTGATGTATGACAAAAGATTAACAAGGTTTGGATTGTTTTCGCTGGAGTTCAGGTGAGTGAGGGGGGGATCTCATAAAGATTTATAAAATTCTGGATGTAGGTTTGCTTGTTGAGCTGGAAGATTCACTTTCAGACGTTTCGTCACCATACCAGGTAACATCTTCAGTGAGACTCTGGATGAAGCGGTCTGAAAATGAACCTTCCAGCTCAGTGAGCAAACCTACATCCAGAACCTCAACTTGATCTATAATCTTCTCAAAACCCGCTAATTTATTAAATTCTAACAAGACTAGACAGGGTAGATGCATGGACGATGTTCCTGATGGTGGGTGCCTCCCGATCCAGGGATCACAATCTGAGGATTTGGAGTGGATCATTTAGGATGAAGATGAGGAAACATTTCTTTACCCAAAGAGTGGTGGGCTTGCAGAATGCATTACCAAAGGATTTAGTTGATGTCAAAACATTAATGTATTCAAGGGGCGGCTAGATATAGCACTTAGGGCGAATGGGACCAAAAGTTATGGGGAGAAAGCAGGATTAGGCTGTTGAGTTAGACAATCAGCCATGATCGTGATGAATGGAGAGCAGGCTCAAAGGGCCAAATGGCCTCCTCCTGCTCCCATCTTCTATGTTTTGATGTTTCTATGTTAGTTCAGTTTAGGAAACCTGTTGGCATGGATGGGTTGAGCTGAAGGGTCTGTTTCCATGCTGTATGAATCTATGATTCGGCATTGAAACTTATCTGTCAACAATCTGCCCACTCCACCAACTTGTCTATGTTCTTCTGGAGTTTTACACTTTTTCTTCACAGTTTACAATTCTTCCAAGTATCTGGAAACACTAAAATTGCCCACTGCATATCAATATCTACATAATTAATATTTATCAAGAAGAACAAGTTCCCAATTTTGACCCCTGGGAAACTCCACTACAAATCATCCTCTTGCCCAAAAAATGTCCATTGACCATTACTTCCTGTTGGGGTAAAAACAATGACTGCAGATGCTGGAAACCAGATTCTGGATTAGTGGTGCTGGAAGAGCACAGCAGTTCAGGCAGCATCCGAGGAGCAGTGAAATCGATGTTTCGGGCAAAAGCCCTTCATCAGGAATACTTCCTGTTTCCTATTGCTCAGTAAGATTTTTTAGTTTTATCCTTTTGTTAGCTTTGTAACATTTAGTCTTGATTTTTGTTGTTTTCATTGGTTTTTCTTCTCTTTGCCCCTCCCTGCCAATCTCCGACACTCATTGCTCATATTAATATTTTCCTCTTTTTGGTTTACTCTCTGCTATACCACCTTTTCCAACATTTGATCCTTTGCTCCACTCTCTCACCTTAGTCACAGTCTCACCAACAAACCACAAAGTTTCCTGTCATTAGCTACATCCTTATCTAAACATCCAATCAATTTCATCCCTTCTCATCCCAGAGCTACATCAGCCATGAAAATTATCATTGAATTCAGTGCAGTCCATCCTCATACTTACATGAAATATGATGCAGTAATGTTTCCAACATTCCTTTGAACCTTATGAAGTTTCATAAATGTTGGGGTGCTTTTGCTCAGAATTCATCACCTTTTAATTCATTGCTACATTATCAAGATGCCAATATTAGTTTTCCAAACACTAATGGCTTGGTACAATTTGACCCGCATTTGCCACCGAAGCACATTCGCTTTACAAATGAGTGATGAATTGAATATGAATGAAATGTAGCAGCAGCTTGCAAACAGATGCTTTATATATTTGTCCCTTCAATGGACTAGTGGCTAGTGGATGAGCAGATGTGGATTCCTGGCTTTCAGTCATAAAAGTGACACTGATTGTGCCCAGCCCGAGCGTTGTCCCTGCCATTTCCAATTGCATTTCACATCCAGAGAACAGCAAGTGATGACAGGAAACACAACTCAAAACAGATACCACCAATACTGGACTCTGTCTGGTCTTAAGATATCTCCCCACTCCCAGAGCCTCCATGCCCCTTCTACGCCCCACCACTCTGCAACCCATTTCCATCAATCCTTCCCCAATATGGACATCCATCACGTTGAACTTCACCTCCAACTGTCCTCACTCATAGAGTTATAGAGATGTACAGCATGGAAACAGACCCTTCGGTCCAACTTGTCCATGCCCCAGATATCCTAACCCAATCCAGTCCCACCTGCCAGCACTCGGCCCATATCTCTCCAAACCTTTCCTATTCATATACCTATCCAGGTGCTTTTTAAATGTTGCAATTGTACCAGCCTCCATCACTTCCTCTGGCAGCTCATTCCATACACGTACCACCCTCTGTGTGAAAAAGTTGCCTCTTAGGTCTCTTTTATATCTTTCCCCTCTCATCCTAAACCCATGCCCTCTAGTTCAGGAATCCGCCACGCCAGGGAAAAGACTTCGTCTATTTATCCTATCCATGTCCCTCATGATTTTATAAACCTCTATAAGGTCACTCCTCAGCCTCCAATGCACCAGGGAAAACAGCCCTAGCCTATTCAACCTCTCTCTATAGCTCAAATCCTCCAACCTTGGCAACATCCTTGTAAATCTTTTCTGAATCCTTTCAAGTTTCACGCGTTTCCCTGCCTTCTGAAACATGACATTGCATGTTGATGACATCTACTGTGCTTCATTGCATTCCCCCTTTGTAAGCCACAGTGGTCATTGCCAGAATCTGATAGTCATTATGGAGACATTACTGTAGGATGAAAAGGATGGAATCAAGAAGAATAGGAATGCAAAATTTCAAGATTCAAAGTCACTTAAGTATTCCTGTGCATGCGTTTCAAAAGATTAGTATGTAGATACAAACACAATCAAGAAAGCTGATGGAATGCTATGCTTTATTATGAAAGGAATTGAACATATAAAATAAGGGTGTGATGTTTCAGTTATACAGGTCATTGGTGAGACCTCTTCTCAAATATTATGGCTTTTTAGTTGGTAAAGTGGATTGGAGCTGGTTCACATGTGGATTTCTACATTGATACCTGGAATGAGTGGTTTATTTTGTGGATATGTTGAATCGGTTGAGCTTCTAGAAACTGGAGTTTAGAAGAGTGAAAGATGACTTGATTGATCCTGATTCATGAGAAGGTGGACGTGCATAGGATGTTTCTTTTTGACAGGTCAATCTAGAACTGAGGAACTGTTTTAAAATTAGGAGTTGCACTTTGAAGATGGAGGTGTGGAGAATTTTTTTCTCTCAGAGGGCATGAGAATTTGGAACTCTCTGCCTCAGAGGGTGGTATACTCAAGGTCATTAAATATTTTTAGGACAGAGGTGGATTGGTTCCTCTTGAGAAAAGGAGTGAAAGGTTATCAGGAGTCGATGGGAATGAGGAATTTGAAACACAAACAGCTATGATTTATATTGAATGGCGCATCAGGTTCAAGAGGCTGAATGGTCTACTTCTGCTCATATTTCGTATGTCTCTACATTTTGTGCCAAGGACTCCATTGCACCCTAGAATCCTCCATGTAATGAAAGAAATTGAAATATCTTTCTGGAAAATAACTTTCTAATCTTAGAGCAGTAGAATCAGCTTCATAGATAATGTGTGGATTGCTGTGAGGAGGCTGTAAAAGTTCAACCCCCATTTGGAATGAGGCGATCAATCAAAACCAATTGACTACACAAGCAATTCCTTCAGTGAAATCATCGGATGCCTGAAGGATTATCAGTAAAGCAACCAACCTCAGCTGCTTGCCATTGATTTGGGGAATGTTATTAGGTTATGTATTGGGAACCAATGGAAATAATTTACAATGTATTTATTATCAATTGACCAACAGAATCTAGGTACAACAGGGATTGTCACTAGTCTGGGAAAAAAATCCCCTTTTCAGACCAAGAGGCTCCGTTTTGGGATTGCTTTGTCTAATGTGTTCACAAATCACATTTATTCACATCTGCCCAACAATGTGAAAAATTGACCAGATATAAACTGTACACAAAAAGGAGGACAAATCCAATACAGCCAGTTACCACCCCATTAGTCTACTCTTGATCATCATTAAAGTGATGGAAGAGGTCATCAACAATGTTATGAGCAACACCTGCTCAGCAATAATCTGCTCAAAAATACTGAGTTTGGGTTCCACCAGGGCGACTCAACTTCAGACATCATTACAATCTTGGTTCAAACATGGACAAAAGAGCTTAATTCTAGAGATAAGGTGAGTTTGCCAGCCCTTGACATCAAGGCCCCATTTAACTAAGTATCAAGGAGCTCAAACAAAAATAGAATCAATGGGTTTCATTTATATAGTGACAAGAGCAGGTCAGAGGCTAGGAATAGTGTGGCGAGTAACTCACCTCCTGACTCCTCAAAACCTGTCCACCATCTATAATAAACAAGTTAAGATTATGATGGAATATTTCTTACTTTCCTGCATCTCCAACAACACTCAAGAAACTTGACCCCATCCAGGACAAAGCAGCCTGCTTAATTGACACCATATCCACAAACTTTATAGCATCACAGATGCTCTATAGCAGTAGTGTGTACTACCTTCAAGATTCAGTGCAGAAATTCACCAAAGATCCTTAGACAGCACCTTCCAAACACACAAGCACTTCCATCTAGAAGGATAAGGGCAGCTGACAGGTGAAAACACCACTAACTGCAAATTCCACTTCAAGCCACTCAGCATTCTGACTTGGAAATATATTACTGTTCCTTCACTGTCGCTGGATCAAACTCCTGAATTCCATCCCTAAGTGCATTGTGGGTCAACCTTTAGCATGTGGACTGCATCAGTTCAAGAAGGCAGCTCACCACGAGCTTCTCAAGGGCAACTAAGTATAGGCAATAAATGCTGACCCATCCAGTGACACCCGCATCCCACAAGTGATGAGTCAAATCTGATTGAAATCCTAGGCCAGAATGTTCCGTGTTTTCAGGTTAAGTCCAAAAACAGGACTTGCAGAAAATCACCCATCCTACCTTGGTGAGAAAGTCCACTGAATCTTCTGGCATTCAACAACTGATTGCCTGCAAGAATAACAACGCTACAAGAGGTCTCATAAGAGGTAGCACAATGGCTTAGCACTGCTGCATTCTAAAACAGAAGTATATTGCACACTTGAATCCACACTGCATTGTTAATGAGAGTACAAGGGAAGTTACAGGCACAGATTTCCTTGTGGTATTGGGGTGTTATAGAGTCATAGAGTCATAGAGATGGAAACAGACCCTTCGGTCCAACCCATCCATGCCGACCAGATATCCCAACCCAATCGTCCAACCTGCCAGCACCCTGCCCATATCTCTCCAAACCCTTCCTATTCATATACCCATCCATATGCCTCTTAAATGTTGCAATTGTACCAGCCTCCACCAAATCCTCTGGCAGCTCATTCCATACACGTACCACCCTCTGCATGAAAATGTTGCCCTTTAGGTCTCTTTTATATCTTTCCCCTCTCACCCTAAACCTATGCCCCAGGGAAAAGACTTGCCTATTTACCCTATCCATGCCCCTCATAATTTTGTAAACCTCTATAAGGTTACCTCTCAGCCTCCGACGCTCCAGGAAAATGCCCCAGCCTGTTCAGCTTCTCCCTATAACTCAGTTCCTCCAACCATGGCAACATCCTTGTAAATCTTTTCTGAACCCTTTCAAGTTTCACAACATCCTTACGATAGGAAGGAGATCAGAATTGCACACAATATTCCAACAGTGGCCTAACCAATGTCCTGTACAGCCGCAACATGACCTCCCAACTCCTGTACTCAATACTCTGACCAATAAAGGAAAGCATACCAAACGCCTTCTTCACTATCCTATCTACCTGCGACTCCACTTTCAAGAAGCTATGAATCTGCACAAGGTCTCTTTATTCAGCAACACTCCCTAGGACTTTACCATTAAGTGTGTAAATCCTGTTAAGATTTGCTTTCCCAAAATGCAGCACCTTGCATTTATCTGAATTAAACTCCATCTGCCACTTCTCAGCCCATTGGCCCATCTGGTCCAGATCCTGTTGTAATCTGAGGTAACCCTCTTTGCTGTCCACTACACCTCCAATTTTGGTGTCATCTGCAAACTTACTAACTGTACCTCTTATGCTCGCAACCAAATCACTTATGTAAATGACAAAAAGTAGAGGGCCCAGCATCGATCCTTTTGGCATTCCACTGGTCACAGGCCTCCAGTCTGAAAAACAACTCTTCACCACCACCCCTCTGTCTTCTTCCTTTGAGCCCGTTCTGTATCCAAATGGCGAGTTCTCCATGTATTCCATGTTGTGGGGACAAGGCTTAAAGAAGGGCAGAGCCGGGTGTTAAATAATCCTAGTTACAAAGTTTTTAAAAAGAAAGAAAGAAAGGAAAAAGGAGGTGGGATGACCTTTTTGGTTAATGGAGTAAAAGGACGTTTTTGAGGGTTCAAGGGCAGAAACAGTTTTGGCTGAAGCTAAAACGCAAGGTGAGAAAAATAAAGTGTTTTGAATGGAATACTACCTGGAACTAAAGTGGAGGCAGGTTCAATTGAAGCATTCAAGAGGATATTGAATGATTATTTCAATAGGAACAATGTTATGGGAAAAGGCAGGAGAAGGCAGGAAGGATAAGGGAGATAGGCAGCTAGTGCAGGAGTTTTGGAAAATGTAGGGGGTGATGGATTCTCAGGGGCACGTAGCACGAACAGCCAAGTTTTTGGTATTGAGACTGGCTCTAATGCAACGAGGGGTACATCGGCTTCCAAGAGATCAATTGTGTTAGGGGATTCTGTAGTCAGACGGTTCTGTGGCCAGCAAAGAAAAAGCAGAATGATGTGTTGTTTCCCTGGTGCTCGGATCAAGGATGTCTCAGAGAGGGTGCAGAATGTTCTCGGGGGGAGAGGGGC
>NC_057719.1:38924445-38966498 GCF_004010195.1 Chiloscyllium plagiosum
GAAATTGAGAAACAAACTTGTAAGGAGATCTCAGCTATCTGTAAGAATAATAGGGTAGTTATGGGAGGGGATTTTAACTTTCCAAACATCAACTGGGCATGCCGTAAGTGTTAAAGGTTTAGATGGAGAGGAATTTCTTAAGTGTGTACAAGACAATTTTCTGATTCACTATGTGGATGTACCTACTAGAGAAAGTGCAAAACTTGACCTACTCTTGGGAAATAAGGCAGGGCAGGTGACTGAGGTGTCAGTGAGGGAGCACTTTGGGACCAGCGACCATAATTCTATTTGTTTTAAAATAGTGATGGAAAAGGACAGACCAGATCTAAAAGTTGAAGTTCCAAATTGGATAAAGGCCAATTTTGATGGTATTAGGCAAGAACTTTCGAAAGCTGACTGGAGGTAGATGTTCGCAGATAAAGGGACGGCTGGAAAATGGGAAGCCTTCAGAAATGAGATAACAAGAATCCAGAGAAAGTACATTCCTGTCAGGGTGAAATGCAAGGCTGGTAGGTATAGGGAATGCTGGATGACTAAAGAAATTGAGGGTTTCGTTAAGAAAAAGGAAGGATATGTCAGGTATAGACAGGATAGATCGAGTGAACCCTTAGAAGAGTATAAAGAAAGTAGGAGTATACTTAAGAGGGAAATCAGGAGGGCAAAACGGGGACATGAGATAGCTTTGGCAAATAAAATTAAGGAGAATCCAAAGGGTTTTTCTCAAAGATCAGCAAGGTGGCCTTTGTGTGGAGCCACAGAAAATGGGGGAGGTACTAAATGAATAATTTGCATCAGTAATTCCTGTGGAAAAGGATATGGAAGATATAGACTGTAGGGAAATAGATGGTGACATCTTGCAAAATGTCCAGATTACAGAGGAGGAAGTGCTGGATGTTTTGAAACGGTTAAACGTGGACAAATCCCCAGGACCTGATTAGGTGTACCCTAGAACTCTGTAGGAAGCTAGAGAAGTGATTGCTGGGCCCCTTATATTTGTAGCATCGATAGTCACAGGTGAGGTGCCGGAAGACTGGAGGTTGGCAAACATTGTGCCACTGTTTAAGAAGGGCGGTAAAGACAAGCCAGGGAACTATAGACCGGTGAGCCTGACCTTGGTGGTGGGCAAGTTGTTGGAGGGAATCTGAGGGACAGGATGTACATGTATTTGATTAGATTAGATTAGATTAGATTCCCTACAGTGTGGAAACAGGCCCTTCGGCCCAACAAGTCCACACCGACCCGCCGAAGCGTAACCCACCCAGACCCATTCTCCTACAATTACCCCTTCACCCAACACTACGGGCAATTTAGTGTGGCCAATTCACCTGACCTGCACATTTTTGGATTGTGGGAGGAAACCGGAGCACCCGGAGGAAACCCATGCAGACACGGGGAGAATGTGCAAGGCAAGGACTGATTCGGGATAGTCAACATGGTGTTGTGTGTGCGAAATCATGTCTCACAAACTTGATTGAGTTTTTGAAAAAGTAACAAAGAGGATTGATGAGGGCAGAGCAGTAGATGTGATCTATATGGACTTCAGTAAGGTGTTCGACCAGGTTCCCCATGGGAGACTGATTAGCAAGGTTAGATCTCATGGAATGCAGGGAGAACTAGCCATTTGGATACAGAACTGGCTCAAAGGTAGAAGACAGAGGGTGGTGGTGGAGGGTTGTTTTTCAGACTGGAGGCCTGTGACCAGTGGAGTGCCACAAGGATCAGTGCTGGGTCCTCTACTTTTTGTCATTTACATAAATGATTTGGATGTGAGCATAAGAGGTACAGTTAGTAAGTTTGCAGATGACACCAAAATTGGAGGTGTAGTGGACAGCAAAGAGGGTTACCTCAGATTACAACAGGATCTGGACCAGATGGGCCAATGGGCTGAGAAGTGGCAGATGGAGTTTAATTCAGATAAATGCGAGGTGTTGCATTTTTGGAAAGCAAATCATAGCAGGACTTATACATTTAATGGTAAGGTCCTAGGTAGTGTTGCTGAACAAAGAGACCTTGGAGTGCAGGTTGTAGATAGGTTAGTGAAGAAGGCATTTGGTATGCTTTCCTTTATTTGTCAGAGTATTGAGTACAGGAGTTGGGAGGTCATGTTGTGGCTATACAGGACATCGGGTAGGCCACTGTTGGAATATTGCGTGCAATTCTGGTCTCCTTCCTATCGGAAAGATGTTGTGAAACTTGAAAGGGTTCAGAAAAGATTTACAAGGATGTTGCCAGGGTTGGAGGATCTGAGCTACAGGGAGAGGCTGAACTGGCTGGGGTTGTTTTCCCTGGAGCGTCGGAGACTGAGGGGTGACCTTATAGAGGTTTACAAAATTATGAGGGGCATGGATAGGATAAATAGATAAAGTCTATGGGACTCCAGAACTAGTGGGCATAGGTTTAGGGTGAGAGGGGAAAGATATAAAAGAGACCTAAAGGGCAACTTTTTCACGCAGAGGGTGTTACGTGTATGGAATGAGCTGCCAGAGAATGTGGTGGAGGCTGATACAATTGCAACATTTAAGAGGCATTTGGATGGGTATATGAATATGAAGGGTTTGGAGGGACATGGGCCGGGCGCGGGCAGGTGGGACTAGATTGGGTTGGGATATCTGGTTGGCATGGACGGGTTGGACCGAAGAGTCTGTTTCCATGCTGTACATCTCTGTGACTCTATGGCTCTAGGAGACTGGCACTAATTTAAAATGATCAGAGAACGAGTGCAGACTTTGTGAGAAGATTTGTAGCTTGGGTGCTCGTTGTTGTGGTTCTGTTCGCCGAGCTGGGAATTTCTGTTGCAGACATTTCGTCCCCTGTCCAGGTGACATCCTCAGTGCTTGGGAGCCTCCTGTGAAGCGCTTTTGTGATGTTTCCTCTGGCATTTATAGTGGTTTGTCTCTGCCGCTTCTGGTTGTCAGTTCCAGCTGTCCGTTGCAGTGGTGTCGTTTCATGGCTAGTTGGTGTTCATGGATGCAGATCGTTAGCTGTCTTCCTGTTTGTCCTATGAAGTGTTTTGTGCAGTTCTTGCATGGGATTTTGTACACTACATTGGTTTTGCTCATGCTGGGTATCGGGTCCTTCATTCTGGTGAGTTGTTGTCTGAGAGTGGCTGTTGGTTTGTGTGCTGTTATGAGTCCTAGTGGTCGCAGTAGTTGGCTGTCAGTTCGGAAATGCTCTTGATGTATGATAGTGTGGCTGGTTGTGTCGTTTTGTGGCTAGTTGGTGTCCCTTAGGCATCTCACAGGATGCCACACTCACAGGAATCTGATTCACTAGAGAGGAAGAAAAGGACAACTAACTCCCATTCCTTGAAATGATGGTACAGAAAATACCTAACGGAGAATTCACCACAAAGATATACAGGAAAGCCACACACACAGACCAAGTCCTGAACTACGAAAGCAACCACCCCAACACACACAAAAGAAGTTGTATCAAGACACTGTTCAAAAGGGCCACAACACACTGCATTACACCAGAACTGCAAAAAGAGGAAGAGGAACACCTGTACAATGTATTTGCCAAAAACGGATACCACCGCAATTTCATCAACAGATGCCTAAGGGAAAGACAACGGAACGAGGACATGCTGCAACCCAAAGGACTAGCCACACTACCATACATCAAGAGCATTTCCGCACTGACAGTCAACTACTGCGACCACTAGGACTCATAACAGCGCACAAACCAACAGCCACTCTCAGACAACAACTCACCAGAACGAAGGACCCGATACCCAGCATGAGCAAAACCAATGTAGTGTACAAAATACCATGCAAGGACTGCACAAAACACTTCATAGGACAAACAGGAAGACAGCTAACGATCCGCATCCATGAACACCAACGAGCCACGAAACGACACGACCAGCTATCCTTAGTAGCCACAAACGCAGATGACAAGCAACATGAGTTCGACTGGGACAACACTACTATTATATGACAAGCCGAACAGAGAACAGCCAGGGAATTCCTAGAGTCATGGCACTCATCCACAGATTCAATCAATAAGCACATCGACCTGGACCCAATACACCGACCACTGCAGCGGACAGCTGGAACTGACAACCAGAAGCAGCAGAGACAAACCACTATAAATGCCGGAGGAAACATCATAGAAGCGCTTCACAGGAGGCTCCCAAGCACTGAGGATGTCACCTAGACAGGGGATGAAACGTCTGCAACAGAAATTCCCAGCTCGGCGCACAGAACCACAACAACCAGTGCAGACATTAGGTCTAATGGTCTTTTTCTGCACCTTAACATTTCTGTGATTCTAGGTGTGATTGGGAGTGCTGGGCATAAAGTTATTGTTCCCTGACAGCAAGGGGAAAATCTTGACAATAAGTTTGCAAAAACACAGGCTAGGAAGGCTAAAACGGAAAGGGAGTATTTACCTTTCGGTCAAATATTGCTACCATCATGTATAGGCTGCTCATTGCCAAGCTGCTGTAGACAGAGCAAGGGCCCAAAAATTATTTTAAAACTCATGCCTTTACTAAAAGGGAAAAAAAGGCAAATTTTAGAGATTTGAGAAAAGAGACTAATAAAAGAAGAAAGTTAAAAGAATTTTAGTACGTCAGAAGATTGAGAAACATAATTTGAACTATGCTTTTGGTGGGAAGAATCATTACAGTTGTATCTATTTTAAAAATTGTGGAAAGGGACATGCTTCGTGCTTTGTACTGTGACAGGCATAAAAACATCTATTTTACTCAGGATTGTGGAATCCTCAATTCTGATTGCAGAAGTTAAAGGGATGTTCCTGAAGGTAGGAAACAATAGTGAAGGGAAGAAAACCCAGTAAAGCAATACAGAGATACAGTATCGCTATTCAGCACAATTCAAACTTAAACAAAGCAACATAATAATCTAATGGACTAAGCCAGACCACTCAAAACATTCTTAAGCAGGCAACTCAGGCCATAACTTTGCAATTTGTTTTGGTAAGCATACAGTGAAAATTACCCATGTTAAGATAGCTAGGTTGACGACTAGATTTTAAAACAGACAATAATTTATTTACAAAAATACATAATGCTACACAAAGAACAGAATAATGAACCCCTACAGAACTCAGTCTATTCAAAATAGAATTAATTATGCCATTCTGAATATACACAACAGTCCCAATAATGGAACTCTCTTTAAAAACCAGTATAAATGGAACACATGCTGACAGGTTGAAGTTGAAGGGCAGAAAAGAGAGAGAGAGTTTCTGCACAGTTCCCTGTTGAACCTCCAACCAATTCAAGACTGAACTAAAACTGCTCAGCACAGCTCAGCTCAACTAGAGAGCTGACCACTCACCTTTCTTTATACAGGTCACTTCTAAAACATGACCACTTTGGCCTGAAATCTCATCTGTTTACATATAAACAAAGGGCATTTCAAAATTCTTTTCATCTCTGTACCAAACCAGACCCCTCTGAAAAAAATCAAAGACAGAGTCTCCTTGGGCCAAGGAACAGCTTTTAGTGAAAAAAAAAGAGACTAGCTCTGTGATAATACGGGTCACTTAATGTTCAGCATTACTCAAAGAATTTCATACAGTATTGCCTTGATGCAAAACTTTACAGCTGGTAGACAAAGAAAACACTGCATGATCGCTATAATCATTCACCTTATATTTTAATGATCTGGTTGAAGGGACTGGGGGCATTCTGGTGAAGTTCGCCGGTGATACAAAGTTAGGTGGACAGGCAGGTAGTACTGATGAGGTGGGGAGGCTGCAGAAAGATTTAGACAGTTTAGGAGAGTGGTCCAGGAAATGGCTGATTAGATTAGATTACATTACATTACTTACAGTGTGGAAACAGGCCCTTCGGTCCAACAAGTCCACACCGCCCCGCCAAAGCGTAACCCACCCATACCCCTACATTTACCCCTTACCTAACACTACGGGCAATTTAGCATGGCCAATTCACCTGACCTGCACATCTTTTGGACTGTGGGAGGAAACCGGAGCACCCGGAGGAAACCCACGCAGACACGGGGAGAACGTGCAAACTCCACACAGTCAGTCGCCTGAGGCGGCTGATGAAATTCAACGTGAACAAGTGTGAGGTCTTGCACTTTGGAAAAATGAAAACAGACATGGACTATTTTCTAAATGGTGAGAAAATTCATAAAGCCAAAGTGCAAAGGGATCTGGGAGTGCTAGTCCAGGATTCTCCAAAGGTTGATTTGCAGGTTAAGTCTGTGATTAAGAAAGCAAATGTAATGTTGTCATTTATCTCAAGAGGGTTGGAATATAAAAGCAGCGACATGCTTCTGAGACTTTATAAAGCTCTCGTTAGTCCCCATTTAGAATACTGTGTCCAATTGTGGGCCCCACACCTCAGAAAGGACATACTGGCACTAGACTATGTCCAGAGGAGATGCACACTGATGATCCCTGGAATGGTAGGCCTAACATATGATGAACGGCTGAGGATCCTGGGATTGTATTCATTGGAGTTTAGAAGGTTTAGAGGAGATCTAATAGAAACTTACAAGATAATGCATGAGTTAGAAAGGGTGGATGCTGGGAAGTTGTTTCCGTTAGGCGGGGAGACTAGGACCTGTGGGCATAGCCTTAAAATTGGAGGGGGTCAATTTAGAATGGAAATGAGGATGCATTTCTTCAGCCAGAGAGTGGTGGGCCTGTGGAATTCATTGCCACGGGTAAGTGGAGCCTCCACCCCGGAGACTCCTTGCCTCATTCCTGATGAAGGGCTTTTGCCCGAAACGTTGATTTTCCTGCTCCTCAGATGGTGCCTGACCTACTGTGCTTTTCAAGCATCACTCTAATCTTGACTCTGATCTCCAGCATCTGCAGTCTTCACTTTCGTCTACATTGCTGGAGTGGGCACACATGGTAGTGGATGAAGTTCGGTATTGAGAAATGTGATGCATTTTGGTAAAAAGAGCATTTTGGAGACACACTGAAAATAAAGGGTACTATCATAAAGATGGGCAGAGGTTGACAGAGCTGGATGTACATGTTAATAAGTCTTTATATGTGGAAGGACAGATAGAGAGAGTTGATAGAGACAGCTGTTAATAAAGCAATTGGTATTCTTGATTTAAAGTTAGGAGCATAGAGCAAGCATAGGGAGATTATGGTGAATGCATAGAGGACATTCATTAGCCCTTAACTGGAGTATTGTGTATAGTTCTGGATGCGACATTATGAGAAGGATGTGGAAGAAGTGTGAAATTGCCTCAAAGTCTAATGCTAAGTTTAAAGATGAACAAGTTAATATACTATTGCTTTCAGTAACATTTATAATGGATTATGTATAAATTACCACAATATAAAAGGCACAGATACTGTTCGTGAAGTTTTGAAGGTTTTTGAGAATTACTTCAAACTGAGAACAAAAACAATTCTTAAAAGGGCAAGACTTTACAGAGGACTCCAGCATCGAGGGAACCCATGGATGTTTTCATTAATAACCTATATGCATTAGTGGAAAAGTATTATTCTAAAGCATTGAAATCAGAATTCTTAAAAGACAAGCTTATTGTTGGAATTGTTTCGGGTTTTTGACGGATTGTTACAGTTCATGGCAGATTTAACTTCAGAGAAAGCTATCCAAATCATGCGCGACACAGAAATCAGGAAGACGCACGGAGTTTTTGAGAGATAAAGAATTGCAACAAAAGTATGGAAACTCTGAAGATACATAGGTCAGCCAATAAAGAGAGCAAGCCAAACAGCAGATATGAAGAGCTAAATTTTCCTAGCCATTCAATAATGCAGTCATTGTCAAAAAAGTTGAAAAATTCAATTAAAATTTACAGTAAGGAGGTTCCCGAGAGTGAGAGCAAAATTTCAAACAATGAGAGATGATCTCCTGAAATTTACAGCATACTAAAAAAGGGAGATAGGGTAGATACAGGTAAGATGTTTCCCCTGGTTGGGAGCCTAGATCCAGAAGATATAATTTAAAAATAAGGAGAATGCCACTTATGTCTGTAATGAGGAGACATTCTTTTACTGAGAGAGATGTAAACCTTTAGAATTCTTCACCACAGAGAGCTGTGGATACTCAGTCTTTCATTATGTTTAAGGTGGAGATTGATAGATTTCTGACTACCAGTGGCATATGGTAATGAGGATGGGGTGAGTAAAAGGCATCAAAGTAATCAATCAGCCATGTTCATATTGAATGTTGGGGCAAGCTCAATGAGCTGAATGGTCTACTCCTGTACCTATGTTCCTATATTTTGGCATGACATGTGACAATCTGCAATACTAGTTCAGTAACATTAGTACTAAGTGACCATTACTCAAATGTAAGATTCTGAAGGGAAGTTGTAATATGGACCATGACAAGCTATATAATAACCTATTCTTGCCACCATTATGTTTTAACATGCACTTATAGTGGGAAAGTCATGATCATTGTATCAATGATATCTGCTTCAATCAGTAACTGCACATCACAATTACAAAACAAACTTCTAAATAAGGTTTTTACTGCTCTCTGTTCTAAGTTCCATCTTCATTCTAGATATTCTAGACCAATCGGTTCCTATCTCATTTTTTCATAATTGTATTTTGCTCTAATTAGCAGCAACTCCAATTTTGCAACTATCTCTTTACATTTCCTCATATTTGTCAATGTTCCAGTGAATCTGAACTCCACCTTCTTGACTGCCACAATGTAACTCTTGTAGAGTGTTCAGAACTGCACAAAGTTCCATAATTGTGGTTTTATCAAATATTTTACATAGGTTCACTATTACATGTCAATTTTATATGCTATGCCTCTAGTCTAAAATCCAATATTCTATTTGTTATTTTTTGTTCTAATCCAATAGAGGTGACAGAAATCTACCTTACCCCTCAACCCATCAAATTGTTTTGTTCCAAAACAGACTCAAAACGTCAATCTAGGTTCAAGAACACTAATGGCATGCACACCTAAAACAGAATCTCATCCACCTTGCTGTCTCAGAAGGTGAGTTAATGATTCAAAATCATTGTTACTCATTCCTGTGCCGAGCCTACAGCTTAATTATAGATGTGAATACGTTTCACCTAATTAAAGAGTTAGAAACATTTTTGAAAAGTAGTTGAACATCAACTAATTATATATTTTCTACATGATATTATATTAAAATAAGGCAGAGGTTAAGAACATACTTGAGTTTTCAGCGAATTCTGAATGGAAACCTAATAAGATATAATGCATTTTTCTTCCTGAAATTTAAAACTATAAAAGCACATCTGCATCATGAACACACTAGCTGTGGTGACCAGTTTTGGAACAATTCCACTACAATTTCCTTTCCAACAGGGAGCACAGTTAGTGTTTACTTTATCAAGTTAATTATTTTACTTTTTACCTTACGTGCTGTTTAATGCTTGCCTTTCCTCCCACCGAGCACTGCTGAAACAAACAAAACAATACAGAGACTATCTGGCTGCTGCACTGTACATAATATACAGGTTTTATTTCCTATCACAATGTTATTTTAAAGAATCTCATCCGCATGTAAAAGTGATCTACAAAGTGAACAAAGTAGTCAGGCAGCGGGCTGGAAGAACACAGCAAGCCAGGCAGCATCAGGAGGTGAAGAAATCAACGTTTCAGGTTCTTCAGGATTGGGGGTGGGTGTAAGGGGAGCTGCAGATAAAGGGGATGATGGGGACTGGGCGGTGAAGTGGGGATAGGTGAAGGCTAGCAGAAGGTGCGGCCTGGTTGGTCAATGGAAGGAATGAATCCGATAGGTGGCTGGGAGGGGTGAAAGGAAGGGGGAGGGGCTGTAAAGGGAGTTGGGGATGGGAAGAGAGGTTATTTGAAATTGAAGAACTCAATGTTGAGTAGTCAGGCTGTAGGCTGCCCAGGCAGAAGATGAGGTGTTGCTCCTCCAATTTGCGGTTTGGTTTGTTGTGGCAATGGAGGAGGCCAAGGATGGTCATGTCGGAAAGGGAGTGGGAAGGGGAATTAAAATGGGCAGTGCTCATATGCTCGGATGAGGAGATATTCCACTCCCAAGCATCCCAGATGTACACCTATTTTGAACAACATGCTGTTCCTCCTTTTATCATCCAGACAGCCCTCAACCCAACCACTTCCATTCCCTGTTCCACTGCTCTAAATCCCTCCCCCTCCAAGTGCAACAAAGACAGAGTCTCCCTTGTCTTCATCTACTACCTCACCAGTCTCAGCATCCAATGCATCATCCTTAAACATTTCCTCCAACTCCAACCTGACCCCACCACCAAGAATATCAACTCATCCCCTCCCCACCCCTCTCTGCCTTCCATAAGGACCATTCCTTTTGACATTCCTTGGTTTGCACCACTCTCCTCACCAACCCGCCCACCCCCCGAACCCCCAGGTACCTTCCCCACAACTGGAAAAGATGCAAAACCTGCCAGTTCACCACCCCCCTCACCTCCAGCCAGGGTCCCAAACATTCCATCCAGGTGTGACAGAGGTTCACCTGCCTCTTTTCCAGCCTAGTTTACTGCATCAAGTGCTTCTGATGTGATCTTCCTTACATCAGGGAAACGGAATGTAAACTTAGGGAACTCACCAACCATCTCAGCCAGGCCCATAGGGGCCGACCAGACCTCCCAGTCACTACCCATTTTAGTTCCCAACAAGGTCGTACCCTCTGTCTGTCTTCATCTATCCCCTTCACCACCCTGCCCCCATCACCTCTCTTATCTGCAGCTCACCCTGCATCTACCCCTAGACCTAAGAAGGATTACACCCAAAACATTGACTTCTCCACCTCCTGATGCTGCCTGGATTGCTGTGTTCTTCCAGCCTCCCGCCTGTCGACTTTGGTTTCCAGCATCTGCAGATGTTGTGTCCCTTACAAAATGAACAGGCTGACTTTAAAAACATTGAAATACATCAATCATGATGTCATTTTAAACATCCGCATTGCTTGTAAAAATGATTCATAAAGATAACAGACTGATAATATTGAAATTAATCATCAAGATATTTTCAGAAAATAATTTGTTCAGGTCACTGGCTCTTTCCCTTCCAGAAATAGAGCATTTTAAAAATCATTGTTCTTTGTTCTTTGTATTGAAATACCCATTTAAATAACATACTTTTGTGTTTACAATATACTTCTGACATCCAGTGTAACAGAACTGATAAAAATAAAGGAAGGAGAAACAAAAAAGGGTAAGAATGTCCCTGTTTGCTATCTATACAAAAATCAAAAATGTGTGCATGAAGAACAAATTTTTTCTCTCATCCCAAAAGATGGATGATTCTGGAATCCTATGTTATGAGAACAGTGCATTGGAGACAGAGACAATGAATTCTCTATTCTCTTCATATTATGCTAGTTCCTTGCAGTTTAAATGAAGAACACTTTTTCAGGAGACTCATTTCATAAAGGTACATGAAAGATAAAGACGCTGATCTGTTTACTTTTCTCTTTTCACTGCCATGAAATATCTGATAAAGTACAAAATAAAAATGCACAGCAAAAATAAAGCTCAGTCCACAGAGGCTTCAAATAGTTAAATGTGTTCCTTACAGAACGTCATGTAGTAATTACAAGGTTTGTACTTTCTGACACCATGCACTAACCAATAAATTGGACTAATAAAAGATATAATTATCTTCGAATTGCAGGAGACAGCAACATTGACTGTGACTGCATAGCTTACTTCTGTCTAATTTTGTACCAAAATATTGAAATAAAAATAAATATATATTTTAAACAATTGTTAGCACAACCAGAAAATTAAAAATTACTTATTAGGTGGAAAGATTATAGCTTAAACTACACTTGCTGTCAAACAAATACCGAAGAAGTTAGCAATACCACTGTTACATGAAACAAACACAAATGCTGGCACTTTCATCTATTCATCTCATCTGAAACACATTCGATAGCAAAATTCACTAATAAGGATAAATGACATGACATACTGTAATTGAACTGTTTAATGAAAATCCAACTAATTCTGTAGCATATTTTCCCATCAGTAAAAATAAAACAAAGCTGCTGTCAGTTGGCCAACATCTGCTTGTTTCCAGCTGTGACATTGTGTTGAGTTGTATATAGTAGCACAATACTCTGTCAAAAAGAGGAGGGGGGAGGAACTGCAAGATTTCAGAACAACTTAAATCAAGTGTCTGTCAGATGGTTGTACAGCAATTTATGGTGTGTGACTGCACATTCATTTCATTTAATTATGTTTTTAAAACGGCTCATGGGAAGGACCAAATCTCAGGGAATAAATCTAAGAAATAGGGTAGAATTATCAATGAAAATGTTATAAGAAGGTTATTATTGTTGTATGGGGAGACAACAGCCAAGTGATACTATGACTAGATTACTAATCCAGAAACTCAACTAATGTTCTAGGACCTGACTTCAAATCCTGCCATGGCAGATGGGGAATTTGAACTCAATAATTAAAAATCTGAAATCAAGAATCTACTGATGACTATGAAAACATTGCCAATTGTCAGGAAAAACCATCTGGTTCACTAATGTCCTTCAGGGAAGGACATCTGCCATCCACACCTGGTCTGGCCCATATGTAACTCCAGACCCACAGCAATGTGCTTGACTCTCACTGCCATCTGAAATGGCTGAGCCAGTTACTCAATTCAAAGGCAGCTAGGGATGGGCAATAAATGCTATCCCTAGTGGATAAGAAAGAAAATCTTATTTCAAATGTTTATAAACTAATTCAGTTGATCTGATCTCAGTGTTGCGATGGAAATGGGTTACAACCAAGACCTTCTGACCAGTGCTCTCTGACTGTGGTGTCTACTATAAAGGTGCGCTAGCTGAAATTATCCTTGTTTATCAGTCATCCAACATTTTAAAATTACAGATTGATACTAATATTTTTTGTGTGGGGTCTCTCATAACATGGCAGAATCTTCACCACTGTCAATATCTTATATTATATTGTGTGGCAAAACCATCTAATTCTGAATCAATTCTGTATCATAGAAAATGTCTCTATTATACTGTACAGCTCAATTCCATGTCTGAAGAATTTGATTTTAAATCTTCTTGGAGGTGTAATCTCTTTCTCCATTGTCATTTTATTTAACTGCTGTTGTTTCACATATTTAAATTATTTATTTGAAAGTTTTGCAGACATTTTATTGGAGATGTAGCTGGCTTTACTGTTCAGTGTCTTCTTCAGCAAGTTTTAAAAGTAATAATACCAGTAGGCCACCACCTTCTCTTGAATTATGCTCCTGTTTGTATAGAAGAGATTATTTCCAAGTGTTTAAAGATCATTGATTCAGAATTAGATGGTTTTGCCACACAATATAATATAAGATATTGACAGTGGTGAAGATTCTGCCATGATTCCTGAAGAAGGGCTTATGCCCAAAACGTCGATTCTCCTGCTCCTCTGATGCTGCCTGGCCTGCTGCGCTTTTCCAGCACCACACTTTTCAACTCTAGTCTCCAGCATCTGCAGTCCTCAATTTCTCCCATTGTAATAAGTTCAGCCAGGTGGATATCATGGAATATAAATTCCCTGATTGGGACTGTTAACCTGGTCAAATCAGGGAGCCTTGGCTGACAAAGATAAACAGGAATGTCAGAGGTTCTGTTCACTCTGATAGGTTGCTCTGAGGAAGCCAAACCATTGCAAGGACTTTCCATGAGTAAATAAAAGGTGACTTTGTGATGGGATGCCAGCCTCTGTGGAGTTATTTCAATCACCATATTGTATTATGGTGCATGATTAAACCATCTGAATTGCCACTAGTCTTTCTTATTGGTATTAATCTAAGCCACTGAAACCAAATGGGGAAGATCATCAAAAAGAGTATTTAACAGAAGATTGGATCAATCTTTGTGAATAGTAAAACATATTATGTAGTACTCATTATCTTGTTACATTACATCTTGGTTGGGGGGGGGGGGGCGGCACGGTGGTTAGCACTGCTGCCTCACAGCACCAGAGACCTGGGTTCAATTCCTGCCTCAGACGACTGACTGTGTGGAGTTTGCACATTCTCCCTGTGTCTGCGTGGGTTTCCTCTGGGTGCTCCGGTTTCCTCCCACAGTCCAAAAATGTGCAGGTTAGGTGAATTGGCCATGCTAAATTGCCCGGAGTGTTAGGTGAAGGGGTAAATGTAGGGGAATGGGTCTAGGTGGGTTGTGTTTCAGTGGGTCGGTGTGGACTTGTTGGGCTGAAGGGCCTGTTTCCACACTGTAATTAATCTAATCTAATCAATGATTTTGTGTGAGACATCAGGGTGAATATACATGTAAGTACAAATTACTGTTAGTTACATTGCCTTAGCACTAAAACAATTCAAACTAAACTAGAACACTACTTTGACACACTGAAATAAACACACAAAATGCTGAAGAGACTCAGCAGGACTTGCAGCATCTGTAGGGAGAGAAATAGAATTAATGTTCAAATTTTCTCCAGTATTCTCTGTGTTTATTTCAGATTTACAGCTTGGCAATATTTTGCCTTTATTTAGACACACTGGGTTACTTAGATGTTTCCAGCAGCTGTTCTTTAAATCCTGATATTTATTTTGTAATGTCAGTTAACCCTTTCAGATCCTAAGTGGGGAGACAAAGACTGAAATAAACAAATTGAATGGAAATGTGTGAAAGTTCCGAACTGATGAGGTTGTCATGAATTGCAAGAAAATTAAAATTTGGCTGAGACGATCACCTAGATTAAACAGTTGAGCCTGTGACACACTTTATGATGCAAAATCTGTGTTATCTTCCATCCGTATCCAACTCACTAATCTGCAATTGAAATGAAAAATGGCTACTCTGTACCTGGAGTGGGCAGATTGTGTGATTTTCCTGATGACGTGGAGGCTCTACTTGCGAGCAAAGTGAGACCCTTCTAGAGACAGTTTCATGAATAAGGTACTAATGCAGCATAGGTTAAAAACATCTGTAATCATAGAATTCTATATGTGAAACTTAAGCAGTTTCAAATTATGTAAAATACAAAGCCTGGCTACAAATAATTTTGACCATGTCATTAGTCTCACAAATCTCTGTGAAACAAGTAATCACAAGGGATCTTTAATGTGTCATCTATGGGCCATAATTCACAAAGACAATTCAAGGTCTCTGAGAGAGAAGAATTGATTTCCTCCTAACTTGCAACTGCAAATGTTTTCCAATATGTTCATGGAGGCAAAGTGCTTTTCTTGGCTAATTTGGGTGGAGATAACCAGGAAATCTTACCAGATTTACAAACTCTTACTTTATTTGTGTGCGGCAGGATTTGTGCTGCATACATCAGAATAAGGTCTACTACTGTGCCAAAGATCCATGCTCAGGCACTTCATGGCCTTCTTTATAGGAAACCTCTATGTTTCAGAATATGGATGACATGGAAAACTGCCATTTGTGTATGATGCGTATGCTGACTGTTCACGTTACTTAAGATGTGTTCGGTTTCTGATATTCCCTACATAATCTCATTGGAACTATGGCAAATGGATCTAGTCAAAGCAGAGTTTATCATTTCTGCAGCTGCTGAACAGTACTTACAGATAGATTAATGGGGGAGAAATATGTCAGCAAGCCAAGGACCAGCAGCAACCTCCAGCCAACCTTCCCAACAGCCTTTGCATGAAAAGGTCACCGCAGAAGCTCCCCTCAGGATGTGAAGGAGGTTTGTGAGGCCAGAGATTATTGTCCCCAACATTATTTCCTCCAGATGATTGGGATGGAGTCGGAAAATGTCCCAGAAGCCATTATAGAAATATGTCAACTACTGGAGCAGGGCATCTGATCTCAAGACGACAGCTGCAATATTTTTTTTATGCAACTGGCTGCTTCCAAGGAACTATTGAAGATCTGTGAGAGATCTCTATATCCATAACCCTCAAATGTATCAAAGCTATTACTGATGCAATTTGTGCCAGATCATATTGCCTAAATACTAAATGCCTTACAAAAATGATTACTGGGTGGCAAAAACTACCCCCCTGCCACAACCCCACTGACTCCCCATCCCCCCACTGAGAGAACAATGCAGCCCATTTTTCAATCAGGGTCACTGCAGAATAGGTAATAGGCCTCCTGACGTGACAGACGTGTGAGATGTCTGGCAGCACACTGCATAGTGTGCTTATAATGTATATCAACTCACTTTTGTTGTTGTTTATTAAATTTAATGTCCTAATTTGACTGAAAATACTTATTTATATTTTTTCTCCCACAGCCTTAACTCCCTCACCCATTTTGGCAGTGATTCCTTTGTCCCTTGCAAACTCCTCATTGATCAATGCATGCAGCCTTACAATGGTATTTGGTCCTGAACTCTGACTGACTTGAGCATCCATAGACATGACTGAACAGATTCCAGGCTGCTGCCTTTGCAGCTCCCCACCTGATGACTCGCAATCTCCCTGATAGCTTGTGATGGACTCACAGGACTGACTGCTGATTATTCCCAACTGTATTCCCTGACTGTATCTGACCTGAGCAGACAAATATCATGGCTAAGTCCTTGGATTGTGTTTGGACAATGCCTGTGACCGATGGTACTAATATCTCTGATCAACTGCAGATCCCTTTGTTTGAACTGATGACTAGGTCATGCAACAAAAAGGAGAGGGCCTTCATAAGCATAGAGGATGTGTGAGTTGCTAAAAAAGGAGCAAAGAGGGCCCATGACATATCTTTGGCATACAGGATTAAGGAAAACAGCACACATTTTATAAGTATTTTAAGAATAAGAATATTACTAGGGAAAGAGTAGGGCTTGTTAGAGACTAAAGGAAAACCTGTCAAGGAGTCAGAGGACATGGGCGAGGTCCTAAATATATATTTCTCATTTGTATTCACAAAGGAAAAAGACATTGTAACTTCAAATTTCAGTTGGGATGATGAGGTTATAGACCATATTAAGATTAATAATGAGGGGGTATTAGATGTTTTAGCAGGCATATAGGTGCATAAATAAGCAGGGCCTGAAGAAATGTTTCCCAGGTTGCTATGGGAGACAAGGGAGGAAATTGCAGGGCCACTGATGGGGTTATTTAATATCTTGCTGTCCACAACTGATGTGCCAGATGACTGGAAGGTAGCTAAGGTGGTTCCTTTGTTCAAGAAGGGTAGCAGGGGTAGGCCAGGTAATTACAGACCAGTTAGTTTGATGTCAGCAGGAGGGAAAAAAATTGGAAAAAAATTCTGAGAGCCAGGATTAATCAATACTTGGAAAGACAGTGAATGATTAGGGATAGTCAGCATGGAATTGTTGAAGGGAGATTCTGTGTGACTAATTTAACTGAGTTTTTTGAAAAGGTGACTAAATATCTTGATGAGGGTAGTGCAGTTGATGTGGTTTATATGGATTGTAGCAAGGCCTTTAATAAGGTCTTTCATATGGAAGGCTGGTCCAAAGGGTAAGAGCCCATATGGGAGCCAAGGCAAGTTGGCAAACTGGATCCAGAATTGGCTTACAAATAGGAGGCAAAGGGTGATGGTGGAGGGTTTTTTTATGATTGGAAGCCTGTGACCAGTGGTGTACTACAGGGATTGGTACTGTGACCTTCACTGTTTGTTACATACATTCACTGCTTGGATGAGAATGTAGAAGGTATAATTAGGAAGTTTGCAGATGACATGAAAATTGGGTGTGTTGTTGATACTGAGGAGGATGACCTCAGACTACAGTCTGATCTTGATCAACTGGTCAATTGGGTAGAGCAATAGCAGATGGAATTTAATCTCAATAAATGTAAAGTGATATTTTTTGGGACGTCTATTAAGGGAAGGATATACACAATGAACAGTAGATCCCTGGGTAGTACTGTGTATGAGTTCATAGATCCCTGAAGAGATGACAGGGTGACAGGATGGTGAAGAATGCTTATGAGATGTTTGTATTCATTAACCAGAGTGTAGAATGCAGGATCAATGATTTATTGTTCAAACTTTATAAAACATTGTTTAGGCCACAGATGGAATGCTGTGTTTAGTTCTGATGTGGAGGTGCCGGTGTTGGACTGGGTAGGACAAGGTCAAAATTCACAAGACACCAGGTTATATTCAAATAACAGGTTTATTTGAAAACACAAATTTTCAAGGCCTCAGATGCAGGGGAGATTCACAAGAATGTTGCCTAGGTTGGAGTTACGAGGAGAAACTGGATAGGTTGAGCTTGTTTTCCTTGGAACAGAGGATGCTCAGGGGGATCTGAATGAGGTATGCAAAATTCTGAGAGGCGTAGACAGAGCAGATCAGGAGAATCTTTTCTTCATAACAGACATGTCCATGACCAGAGGGCATAAAATTATGGTAGGGAGTAAGTGGTTTAGAGGGGACCTGAGGAAATGTTTGGTGTTTGTTGGATGATATAGATATTGTGGGCTAAATCTTGTTCTTATGTTGTATGACTCTACGACTTTTTGACATGGCCATTTGGTTGAATGAATGTGCAGAGTAGTTTCATACATGACTCTGGTGAGTTGAATTAATGAATCTGGAATTGAAATATTGTTTCAGTAATAGTAGTCATAGGACTATCATTGACATAAATCTATCAGGATCACTGATATCCTTTAGGTCAAGAAAGTCTGCCACACTGACCTAGTCTAGTTTATGTATGACTCCAGACCCACACAATGTGGTCCACTCCTAACTGCCTTCTGAAACTCAATTCAAGACAAACTAGGAATGAACAACAAATACTGCAGCAATGTCCACATCTTTAGAAAGAATTTAAGAAAAGCTGTTAATGCAGTCAGGACTGGTAAGCAAGTGTTGTCCACTTATGTTTAAAAATAGATGTTTTGTTTTAGGTTTAATGTGTAGGTTGTCTGGATGTTATGGGGGACATCAACAGCGTACACAGCTCTTTTGTTGTGCGGTTCTAATGCCCACCTCCATGAGACTGCATCCAAGACAGTTTTGTCAAGGAGAAGGCAAGGTCAACAATTGTTTTCGAGCTTCTTTATAACATTATTTATTACATCCTAAGACTAAATGCTACAATACATGGTATTCAGTGATCCATGGTCAACATCGGTTATAGTATTTGAAAGAAGAATGTTAGCTTGGGAGTGTTGTTGAACACATTAACGTTGAGCTACATGTGTTTAAGAGAGACTAGTGGCTTGCTACAAATCATTAGATTGGCTATTGTTTCCTCCATGGCAATAACTTGGCCAAACAATGTCAACTTGCCAACCAATCAGCACACATTTTTCCTTTCATATCAGTTGTCATAATTGTTTGAAATTGGCAATCTTGCATTTGCCCTGATAAGTGAAAGTTGAAAAGCTTGAACAATATTTCACAATATTAAAAAGAATTATACTGTTAATGATTTCTAATCTCAAATATGGTGAGGAGTGGAAACTGCAACTTTGGAACAGCTTGCCTTAATGTTGCTTCCTTATTATTTCCATTTTGATTTCCATCATTCATGTAACTTTATTCACAATTAAACAAAAACCTCTAAGACAAAAATATGCTAAACATATGGCAGATTAGACTGGACCATGTGATTACAAATGTTTGTTGTATAACAAATCTGACAAATAAATTTGCTCGGGATTAAATCTGTCTTGAATTTGAAAGTCATACACTCATAGAGTCATACAGCATGGAAACAGACCCCTTCAGTCCAACTTATCTGTGCTGATCAGATTTCCCAATCTGACCTAGTCCCATTTGCTAGCACCTGGCCCATATCCCTCTAGAGCCTTCCTACTCATATACCCATCCAGATGTCTTTTAAATGCTGTAATTGTACCCGCCTCCACCACTTCCGCTGGCAGCTTGTTCCATACAGACACCACCCTCTGCATGAAAAAGTTACCCCTCAGTAACCCATATAAAATCTTCGTATGACGTAGTAAATGTGATGAAAAATAGGAGACCCCAAAGATAGTCTGTCAAGGGACTCCAGGGCCAGTGATTCAGAGACAACAAGACAGGCCACTTCAAGAGATATTCATTATTGGAAGGTAGGATGGAAGATGCGGGTGAGGAGGATTTAAGATGACAATTGGGAGTGGAGAAAAGAAGGCTATGGATTATCCTAACATAGATGGAAATGTGTTGCTGGAAAAGCGCAGCAGGTCAGGCAGCATCTAGGGAACAGGAGAATCGACGTTTCGGGCATTAGCCCTTCTTCAGGAATGGCTAATGCCCGAAACGTCAATTCTCCTGTTCCCTAGATGCTGCCTAACCTGCTGCGCTTTTCCACCAACACATTTCCATCTCTGATCTCCAGCATCTGCAGACCTCACTTTCTCCTCATTATCCTAACATACTTAACTGTTGTGCAGTGGGATGCAGGGCACAATGCTGCTTCATGTGGTCCAGCTAGATTGGGTGATAAATACCTAAGGGCCAAAAATGGGGGGTGACCAGGGTAGAAAACTTAATGAAACCAAAACAGAAATTGTTGGTGAAACTCAGCAAGTTCGGCTGCACTGTGAGATGAAAGCAGAGCCAATACTCCATATATAAGGAGTCTGGAATCAATTGTGAAGTCAATAGACCAGTTCAGAAGTCTAGACTGAAATGGCATTGGTGGGAACTCTATATTCCTTTGGAGTAAAGAGCTGGCCACATTGGATGAAGTGAGTCAGCAGATGCATACATTTTGAATATGTTCTCTGCATATAATGTGCTTGAAGATGGAGCTGTCAAAATATCTTAAAGGCTCATTGTGCCAACATCAGATGACTATTTATTGACTCCAGGAAATCCACTAGGTGAACAATGAAAGTTAGTTAAGGACATATGACAGGAACTGTCCTTTGAATGAAACGGACTTGGATGTGCTATTGGACGAAGTCATAGTTGAGGCTGAGGGAAAGTGTCCTCAGTAGCACAATATGCGGCAAATATGACAGAGATATCATATATTGTTTGTGTCTAACATTAGTCACTGTTAAACACATGTGGCTACTGACCAATATGCTCAACAGCACTCCCAAGCTACTATTCTACCGTCAACTACTATACCAATGTTGACCATTGATTTTACTGATTATTGTTAAAAATTGCTGTCTACAAAATGGCTGCTATCACCACATAACATCAATACCAACAACGTTCAAGCTTCACAAACAATTCACTGTACTTATAATGTGATTCTGCACAACATATAATGCTCCCGAAAAGAGAATTGTGAAGGTTGGAGGTAAAAAATATTTTGGTAGTTGGTAAATAGTTAATTGAAAAGGATGGCACGCAGTTTACAAGATACTATTTTGAATTTATTATGAGTAAGGTTATTCAAGCATAGACCAAATTGAAAATGATCACAATTCTACCCATTACTGATTAGTGGAATTGTCTACATGCCACATTAATCACATTTTCCCCTTCCTTTTCCTCTGCTGTTTTGTGGTCCATTAATTCCATGGTTATTCTTCTCCACTTGAAGAATAAGCAGACAACAGTTATTTTTGAAGTCTTCTCAGGCTTTAATACTCAAATTTCCTTGATTTGTCTAAGTCATATAAACTCTGCTGGCAGCTTTCTTCTTTCACCAGTATTCAGAAACATTGGGGTGGCACGGTGGCTCAGTGGTTAGCACTGCTGCCTTACAGCGCTAGGGACCCAGATTTGACTCCAGCATAGGGCGACTGTTTGTGTGGAGTTTGCACATTCTCCCCATGTCTGCGTGGGTTTCCTCCGGGTGCTCTGGTTTCCTCCCACAGTCCAAAGATGTGCAGGTTAGGTGAATTGGTCATGCTAAAATTGTCCAAAGAGTTAGGTGCATTAGTAAGGGGGAATGGGTCGGGGTGGGTTACTCTTCGGAGGGTTGGTGTGGACTAGTTGGGCCGAAGGGCCTGTTTCCACACTGTAGGGAATCTAATCTAATCTATATCTGTATTCTACACTTGTTCCTGTGTTTCTCCTTAGCAGTCTCATAAAATTGAGCAATTGTGACTATAACCAAGATATTGCATTGTAATTTTGGTAAAACATACTCGTGGAGTCATTTTTCAGGCCTGGCAGGCCACTTGTGTTCCAGCAATTAAGTCCTCCATTTTTGGACTTACTACAGGAGGCAGTGAGATAACCTGACCTCTTTTCTTTTCTTGGTTGTTTGCAGAAGGCTTTTTTTGATGGACTATTTTAGAAACTTTTTGAGGGCAATAACTTTAAAGAATAGACTCAAACAGATTCACAGCAAGATCAAATCAAAAGAAAGCATACATTTTTATTTATGTAACTCTTTTCTATTTAGCACAGAGATGGTGCCACATGGCATGATGGAAATTATCCCCAGTGGGGGGACATGATCTCTAAGGACTGTGTGGTGGTCACACCTACTGATACTGTCATGGATAGATGCATCTATGATAAGGGGGTTGGTCCTGCTATTGGGACCAGGCATAACCAGGGATGATGGTGGTGTTACCTGGGGCATTGTAAGGTCTGATTGTGATTATGGGCATGTTGGCTGTTGTTTAACAACTCCCCTAATGTTACTAATAGCTCCCAGAACTTAGCAAGGAGGGCTTTGCAGGGTGGACAAGGCTGAGTTAGCTGTTGTTGCTCATGGTGCTTCGGTTGATGCCAGGTGGTCAGTCCCATTCTTTTCTTTTTTTTTCTTGTTGATAGCTTCATGAGTATTTTCCTTGACCATTTCAGAGAGCAGTCACAAGTCAAACACTTTGCCATAGGTCTGGCGTCTTTGTAGGTGCGACCAAGAAAAAACAGCAGATTTCCTTTCTTAAATGGCATTAGATTGTATTTTTTTTAAGTCAAGAATGGTTTCATGGTCACTGTTAAACCTATAATTCCGAACATTTTTTTAAAAATTCAAATTCCACCAATGTCCCAGTCCACGTAGCAGAGATCCTATCAATGTATTAATAGTCTGACAACAATACTACAACGCCATTAATCTCCTTCACTTTCTATGTCCAGTGAAATACTTTTTCTAAAACATTAGTGGGCAGCACGGTGGCACAGTGGTTAGCACTGCTGCCTCACCGCGCCAGAGACCCAGGTTCAATTCCCGCCTCAGGCGACTGACTATGTGGAGTTTGCACATTCTCCCCGTGGGTTTCCTCTGGGTGCTCTGGTTTCCTCCCACAGTCCAAAAATGTACAGGTCAGGTGAATTGGCCATGCTAAATTGCCCGTAGTGTTAGGTGTAGGGGTAAATGTAGGGGAATGGGTCTGGGTTGCACTTCGGCGGGTCGGTGTGGACTTGTTGGGCCGAAGGGCCTGTTTCCACACTGTAAGTAATCTAATCTAAAAACTCCCAAATTGTAATGATTTTTGCACTTTCAAATTTCAAACAATTGAACAGTTAACACTAAACTGAGCATTTCACACCTTGTTATACATGGATAAGTCTGTTAATCATTGCAGTGATAGATCAGTTACGATGGCTGAATATGTATTCATTTTAATTAATCGATTGATGCACTGAATAACAGGCATTCTCACATGTAATGAAGAGTGAAATTATGTTTCCTTATTCAGTAGTTGTGCAATTCGACATCACCATCACAGCTCTCAAAAAGCAAGCATTTTCTATCCTTGGGCGAAGAGAGCTGTAACATTTAGAAAATCTATATCTATAGTGAGGAAAAAATGAAACTGTAACAATCTGGTTGCATGCTAAGCAGTATCAAAATACACTGCTTCTCCAAACTTATAACACCATAATCTCTCAAGGGGAAACTGTTCCCTATCAGAAAGAGAATTAAGTACCCACTGCTAGTCTGGTTAATCAGATCACTCTTCCATGGAAATGGTATACCTACCAGTCAACATTTCCAAATTGCTATTCTATCCTTTGAGTGTTCATTTCATCACTCTTCCTTGTTCAATTCTCAAAAACAAACTGTGACAATATTGTTTCCATCTAATATGTGATGGGTACCATTGGCATGCCATTTTGCAACACTTTAAAGACACTCATTAGCTGAAAACTTGTGGGAAAAAAATAACTCACTCCACTTCAACACCCTGACTTGATTTCCACAGTTTGGAGCTTGGTTTTTCTCGATAAAACCAAATTTCTAAATACAAATATTCAAATTGGGAGCTGTAGTAGGTCACTTGGCTCCTCACGCTTGCACTGCTTATTGTTAAGATTATGATTAATTCGATTTACTCCACATTCTCATCTACCCATGGTAATCTTTCATCCACTTGCTTATCCAGAATCTATCTACCGAGGCCTTAGTGATATTCAAGGACTGTGCTTCCATTGGCTTTTGCAGAAGAATAGACCAAAGTTTCAAGAACGTGTGAGAAAAATATTCTCCTTATCTCTGTTCTAAATGGGCGACCCCTTATTTTTAAAGTGACTGTTAGTTGTACAAGCTCTCACATGCACCCTGCCAAGACATCTCAAGAACAAGCAATCTCTTACTCTTCTAACCACCTGTAGATACAAGCCTAGGCTGTCCAAGCTTTCATCACAAGACATTCCAGGTTTTAGTCGAGTAAATCTATTCTTAACTGTTTCTAATGATTCCTTAAATTAGGAGATCAAACTGCTTGCAGTCCTCCAAATATGATCTCATCAATATTCTGTTTAGCGGAAGCATGACCTCTCTACTTGTGCAATCAATTCTCTTCACAATAAACAATATCATTCTATTAGCTTTTCCAATTAATTGCTGTTCCTACATATTCTCTTTGAAGGACAGCCAGAAGGAAACAGAAAACTAGTATTTTACATACTGGAAGCATTACCTAATATGGAAACTCATTATTGTTGAAAAGGAAGCTGTTGAAAATGATGTGTGGTCATGTGAGAGATTTTCAGATTATGTATGGGTTTCAAGAGTCTTACCAAGACTGATCAGAAACTGCTGATCTCTGTGTTAGGTTAAAAAAAATGACAAGAATGCATCTACTATTCCTTTGCTTCATATATTTCATCCAAGACCAAAACTTGTAAGGGAAGTTATGGATATCAGTATATGCCTCCCTAATGCTGTTATCAATACCAACTGATAAAGAACTTTTGGACAAACTCAGTTCATACTTTCAAGTAACAGAAATGTTGTGAACAACAATCTAAAGAAAGTTTAGCTTAAACAGAGAAGAACAGCAAACGTGTCACAATACATCAATATTGTATGGAATTCTGGCCAGAAAAGGAACCTACAAACATAAAAAAACAAGTCACTATTGTTGATGGCATATTTCTTTTTGATGACAGCCTAATTTGCCAATGGGAAATTCATGATGTTTTTAAGGTTGCAACACATCGCCGGTTCACCAAAAAATCCTCAATCTAAAGGTAAGTAGAAAAGCTGTAGTTAAACAATGGGTTACCTTCAAAGACATGATGGTTTGGGCACAGTCAAGGTGTGTTATTTACAAACGTGTAAGTAGGACAAACAAATCCAGAACTTCCACAATGGCAAAGAGTATGGAGATTAAGAGAAGGCCTGCATAGTTGTTAAGAAAATTTAAGGGAATGTAAGTACAAGGATATTGAAGAACATGAGAACGATAAATGTGTAATTTTCCTTAGACTCAGGGGTGGTGGCAAAGAATGGGAGAATTGCAAACATTACACCCTTGTTCAATAAAGTCTAAGGATAAGCTAAGCAATTACAGATCAATCGGTTTAACTTCAGTGGTGAGGAAGCTTCTGGAAACGATAATTTGTGACAGAATTAACTGTCACATGACAAGTGTGGGTTCATTAAAAAGGGCTTGCATGCATTCCTTAAAGGAAAGTTATATTTAACTATTTTTTTATGAGATAACAGAACTAATTAATTTGATAGTGCTGTTAATGTGATGTACATGGACTTCCAAAAGGCTTTTGATGCAATGGGGACACAACAGACTTGTGGGCAAAGTTAGAGCTCGTGGGTTAAAGGGAACAGTAGTAACATGAATACAAAATTGGCTGAGTAATAGGGGAGAGTAATGGTTAATGGACATTGTTATGATCCTATCAGATGATAATAGTCAGATCTTAGAGTGAAACCTGGCTTAATATATTGTAAATGTTATTATTGGAAATAGGTCACCATAGTGGTCAGTCACTGAACATAGTCACATGAGGCTATCAATTACTTTTAACAAAAGAACATACATTTATTACACAAAATGAAAGAAAACAACAAAGCTATATAGGTATACAGACACTGTTCCAGTGAAGTACCATGCAAATCTTAACTTCAAATTTTTTACTTAACTGATGAGGTCGCAAGTGTTTACTTCCAATGATTTTCTGCACATTCACCAGATGTGATTTTCTTTATTGTTTTTCCTACCCAAGACACACTGCCAAGCTAACTCACTGATGTTTCCTCACTGAATCCTAAGATAAAAATACAGGCATTCATTTTTCAGCCCTGTCCGCGTGAACTGCTAAAACAGCTAGAAGGGAAAGATCCAATTGATGTATTCAAGAGGACATTAGATAATTATTTGAATGGAAACAATGTGCAGGTTATGGAAAAATGGTACTGTCCAAGTAACATAACAACCTGCCTTGCAGGGTATACTTTTCAGAGCTGTAGAAAATTTGCATAAAGTACATGACAATGTTTCCTCAGTGATAATGTGTGTGTGTGTGTGTGTGAGAGAGAGAGAGAGAGAGACAGAGAGAGAGACTGATCTTCTCTTAGACTCCTGGGTGATTCCTGAAGTACTCTCAGAAGATGGAAAACATGAATTCAAACAGGCAAGGGGAAAGTGTTAAACGTTACTACTGTGCAGATGATCATACTGCATAAATCGAACATTAATTCAACATGAATGAGTGTTTTGTGTGTGCATGTTAATTAATTTGATCACCAGTTAAGTGGGACATCTACATTTCTCCATTTTCCATGTTCAGGTGGTCTAACGGTCTGCTGATTTCTTATGCCACCTTCTCCACATTAGTCAGGGTGACAATTATTAGAGGGCAACTGCTAGTTCTGTAGAATTCTGCATGCTCTTGTATAAGTAACAAAAGCAGTATGTTATAAGTGAGAAGTAAGTTTGCAAGGATTGAACCGCAAATTGGAGGAAAGCAACAGTGATGGATGTCAGCTGTTCATTTGGAGACATAAGGAGGTGTCTTAAGAAAGAGGAATAAATAGAGCTCAAAGTTTGTGCGAAGATTTGTAGCTCGGGTGCTCGTTGTTGTGGTTCTGTTCGCCGAGCTGGAAGTTTTTGTTGCAAACGTTTCGTCCTCTGGCTAGGCGACATCATCAGTGCTTGGGAGCCTCCTGCGAAGCGCTTCGGACGAAATGTTTGCAACAAAAACTTCCAGCTCGGCGAACAGAACCACAACATAAATAGAGCTGCAAACTGCATTGGTCAGGTGACTGTGAAAATGTCTCAGTCTGGAGTTTGGCACATATATATGGGAAAGTGAAGACTGCAGATGCTGGAGATTAGAGTCAAGATTAGAGTGGTGCTGGAAATGCACAACAGGTCGGGCAGCATCCAAGGAGCAGGAAAATTGACATTTCGGACAGGAGCCC
This sequence comes from Chiloscyllium plagiosum, assembly GCF_004010195.1. Taxonomy (NCBI): domain Eukaryota; kingdom Metazoa; phylum Chordata; class Chondrichthyes; order Orectolobiformes; family Hemiscylliidae; genus Chiloscyllium; species Chiloscyllium plagiosum. The sequence continues at coordinate 38,951,827 of NC_057719.1, forward strand.
TTCATCTGCTTCCTGATAAAGGGCTCCCATCTGAAAAGTCGATTTTCCTGCTCCTTGGATGCTGCCTGACCTGCTGTGCATTTCCAGCACCACTCTAATCTAGACATATATATGGTCTGCTACTCTGCTTTCTTACCCTAATAACATTATTGAAATTTTTTGATACTATATACATGAACAAGAGGAACACTTCTATGCTAATGTGCTGAATCACCTCCAGCTATCCTGCCTCCGTTACAGGCTGACGTTTGCCACCAAAACACAGTGAAGAGTGTTTTTCTGCAGGACATAACAGTCCACATCCTGACACACAAGGTACCACAGAGAAATAAGAGACAGTCTTCTCATGTTGAGCCCATATCATTACATTTACCTCTCACCCCTGGTTGTTCTGGAATAGATCTATTCTGATTCCTATCAGGGTCCCTCTAAATTTGGAGCTTTTGCTGTCAGGTGTGAATCAATATCACAGTTGCAATTTTCAATTTGTTGGGAAACCTGGAAGCAGGAAGCTGATGTCATGATTGAGGTAAAGATCCATGACAAAGTAAAATCAAGCAACTTTTAGGATCTAAACCCACTGCATTCCCCTCACATCAGCATGAATGATTCTGAATGGTAAAATTCTGCCATTAAACTTATTTTCAACTTTTCACAAATGTTACCTAATCTAATTATTTTCACATTTTAATTTAATAATAAATGTTGTCTTGCTTATGTTGCTCACATGCTGAGACAAATAAATTGTGTCTGACATTATCTCTTAAGTAATGCCACTAAATAAAGATCAATGGTAATTCAGCTCATTGATCTTTGTGCCATCTTGCTAACAGGAAAATAGCCACTGCAGTCAGTGTATGTGCGTTGTATGTAAAATCTGTCTGGGAGTCAACTGGAAGCACCAAACAACTACATTTCCTGACCGTTTATAAATAAACTTACCTAATCGGCAAATAGAGTCATAGAGTCATAGATACGTACAGCATGGAAACAGACCCTTCAGTCCAACCCGACCAGATATCCCAACCCAATCTAGTCCTACCTGCTAGCAATTGCCCGAATCCCTCCAAATCCTTCCCATTCATATATCTATCCAAAATGCCTCTTAAATGTTGCAATTGTACCAGCCTCCACCACTTCCTCTGGCAGCTCATCCATACATGTACCACCATCTGTGTGAAAATGTTGCCCCTTAAGTCTCTTTTATATCTTTCTCCTCTCATCCTAAACCTATGCTATCTAGTTCTGGACACCCCGACCCCAGGAAAAGACTTTGGCTATTTACCCCATCCATGCTCCTCATGATTTTGTAAACCTCTATAAGGTCACCCCTCAGCCTCCAACACTCCAGGGAAAACAGCCCCAGCCTGTTCAGCCTCTCCCTACAGCTCAAATTGTCCAACTCTGGCAACATCCTTGTAAATCTTTTCTGAACCTTTTCAAGTTTCACAACATCTTTCCGATAGGAAGGAGACCAGAATTGCATGCAATATTCCAACAGTGGCCTAACCAATGTCCTGTACAGCCGCAACATGACTTCCCAACTCCTGTACTCAATACTCTGACCAATAAAAGAAAGCATACCAAACACTTTCTTCACTATCCTATCTACCTGCAACTCCACTTTCAAGGAGCTATGAACCTGCACTCCAAGGTCTCTTTGTTCAGTAACACTCCCTAGGACCTACCATTAAGTGTATAAGTCCTGCCAAGATTTGCTTTCCCAAAAAAGCAGCACCTTGCATTTATCTGAATTAAACTCCATCTGCCACTTCTCAGCCCATTGGCCCATCTGGTCCAGACCCTGTTGTAATCTAAGGTAACCCTCTTCACTGTCCACTACACCTCCAATTTTGGTGTCATCTGCAAACTTTCTAACTATACCTCTTATGCTCACATCCAAATCATTTATATAAATGATGAAAAGTAGTGGACCCAGCACTGATCCTTGTAGCACTCCACTGGTCACAGGTCTCCAGTCTTAAAAATAGCCCTCCACCACCACCCTCTTTCTTCTACCTTTGAGCCAATTCTGTACACAAATGGATGGACACACACACACACATATTTCAGTGTTGAAACTTGAACTCAGACTCTCATTGACTCTCCACCCCCAATAAAACCTGCATCTAGTCCCCATGATCTTCCCAGTCCTGTGTTGGGAGGAGTGTGTTTGTGTGTGTGTGTTGGGGGGTGGATGGGTGAGCAGAGAGGGGAAAATGTGGGCGTTGAGGATCAAGCATGTGATCTACATTTTAAATTCCCAAACTCCGCTGATATATTTGAGAAAGGGAAAGGAAATAAAAGATTGAAAGTTAAGTTAGAAATGGCTGCATGTAGAGCAGGGCAGGGAGAGACAGATAAAGACAGAGAGACACACGGACAGAGAGAGACAGCGACAGACACAGATAGAGAGAGACAGACACAGGGACAGAGAGACAGACAGACAGACAGACAAGGAAAGAGACAGAGAGACACAGGGACAGAGAGAGAGAGACAGACATACAGGGATAAAGACAGAGAGAGACAGGGACAGAGAAAGAGGCACACACATGACAGAGACAGACAGACAGACAAGCAGATAGATAGAGACAGAATGTTAGAGTCTGGGAACCACACATACAACAGGAAAATCCTGAGGGATCTTCAGCAAATATCCCCCTCTCTTCCCAGCCCTGTGTGTGTCAGGGGGTCTACAGTCAGGCTCTTAGACACTAGTGTGGGCCCAATGTTTAATATTTTCAGACTGCACTGACACAACTAACAAGACTTCAAAACAAAAGAGTTGCAAATTTATCTAAATCCTTTTATTTATTTTTCAAAATTGGCAGCAACAAGAATATCTTTCCCCATGTAACCAGTATATTAAACATAACTAGAATGACTATACTGTGAAGTTCTTTCCATCTCAGGAGGAATGTTGCAATAAAATTACACACATTTCGAACATTGAAGACTCTCCCATTACCTTACCTCATTTAATATCACTCCATGGAACCAAAGAACAGTCATAATAGACTTGAAATGTTAACTCTGTCTCCCTACACACAGATGCTGCCAGACCTGTTGAGGATTTTCTTTCCAGCACTTACTGCATTTATTTCAGAATTCTAGCAACTATAATATTTTGTCTTTATCCTAGTCAACCTAGTCTGCTTTCCCATTGCTGTTACAACTTTTTCAAAAGTTCCACCTGCAAATTATCTAATCCTGGTACAAGTTGAGCCTCATCATCTTGATTTTGTATCCTTTCTAGGTACGAAATTAGCTTTATGTATTTTATGACCCTGTCCACTTGTATGATTTCCAGTGGTAATACAAATAAGATCTCTCCTTGCACATATCCTGCAACCTAATTATACTTATGTTAGTAATTCACATTCATTATGCTTTATTTTCTGGTGTGTGTTGCCTTAGAAAATAATATTCCTATACCCTTGGCTTTCCATTTTTTATTGAAGATTTGTGACCATAAGGTTTTAATGATCATTTCATTCAAACATAGGTTTAAAATGCTTAATTCTAAATATTTGTCAGTACAAAGAGTTCATTAATTTCCAAGAGAAAGTTCAGCATTTTAACAATCAGATTAAAAATAATATGATATAGTATATTTTGCATTTCCTTCATTTCATAAGCTCCTTCACTGATATTTTCTCAATGCAGAATTAAATTTATCCACCCATGAAACTATCTGATATCACAGTAATGCTTTTTGTACTTATTCATGCACTGCTGCCTTTACAGTAAAGATCAGGGTGCTGCTGAATGAAATATTTTTTTCCTTTTGAAGCTGATGATAGTGCTAAGTACAAGCTAGTTTAACTCATTCCACCCTATCAAAAGCCAGTTACACTGACAGAACAGTATTTCAGAGAATTAGTGAAAGTTACAGCACTGGAACTATTTGTTTGACAATAAATATATAGTTATGTTTTTTTTCTCCCCTCATCCTATAAAATTCCTTTATTTCTTTTCCTTTCAGGGTACTATATTGTGTCTCTGAGCCAGACACTCAATCCAAGACTTACTAGCTATAAATGATTTGTTTGTAAGATGGCCACAAACTGTGAATTATTCCAATGTTCTTAGGCCAGGTGGTAAGGTGTAAGGGTCTTGGTCAGTTATGATTGATATGGGGTGGTGCACCCGAATCTGTAGCCACTGGCAGCAGGTTAGCAACCTGATCCAGGAAAAATTAGTCATGGAAACAGACAAAAACACAAACTTTGGCTGCTTTATGTGTTATCGATAGATATTGGAAAACTTAAAATCCAAGACTAATTCTTTTGAAATTTATTTGTGGAGTATTTTATATTTTAGTCATCTCTGAACAAAGAATGATTTTCTATACTGGTCACTCGTTCCTGTTTATCATTATTGGAAATTGCAGGTCTTTTGTTGACATCTCACAGACTGGTAGAAACATTTTCCTCTATCATAGATTATTGATGTCTCTTTTAGAGCATTCTTCAACTTTCTTATTATAGTGAAGAAAGGTCTAACTTCTCAAATCTTTCTTCATAATTGTAACCGCTCTTCATTTCTAACATTCTAATCAATCTAATAAATCTGGGGAAAGAGAAACAGTGTTCATACCTTGAGTCGAATATCACTCCATGGAACCAAAGAACAGTCATAATGGACTTGAAATGTTAACTCTGTCTCCCTACACACAGATGCTGCCAGACCTGTTGAGGATTTTCTTTCCAGCACTTACTGCATTTATTTCAGAATTCTAGCAACTATAATATTTTGTCTTTATCCTAGTCAACCTAGTCTGCTTTCCCATTGCTGTTACAACTTTTTCAAAAGTTCCACCTGCAAATTATCTAATCCTGGTACAAGTTGAGCCTCATCATCTTGATTTTGTATCCTTTCTAGGTACGAAATTAGCTTTATGTATTTTATGGCCCTGTCCACTTGTACTGACACAATTAAAATGTTCTTGCAGTACTTAATTGTTCAGTGCTTGACAATGTGGTCCACGGACTCTTTTCTGTGTGCTATTAGTCAGGCCTAGAGGTAGTTACAGAGTAACAGAAACATAGATTTTTGAAGGGGAAGTCATGCTTGATAAATCTGCTGGAATGTTTTGAGTGACTCTAGTAGAGCAGACATGGGGGAGTCAGTGGATATTATCTACCTGGATTTTCTGAGGGCTTTTCTTTTGCAAAAATGTACTTTATTCATAAAAATTCTTTATGTACATACACAGTTACTAAAGCAGTTCAGATATGTGCAGTCTTTGCAGATGAAGACAAAAGCCAAACATTGGGGTTTGATTTTCTCCATAGTCACAACAAAACCAAAGAATGAAGCAAGGTAATATTTACATATATCTGAGGCACTGAGACAGTCCGATAACTGAATTGACCCCATTATACTTTGGCAGAAAGATCTTAGATGCTGGCCTTAGCAGCAGCTACCCCAAGCTTTGGTGCATCCCTCAGCATGTGGTGCTGGACCTTGGAATGTCCCAATTTGCAACACGCAGTTAAGATCAACTCTTTGCCCTGGAAGACCAACAAGATTTGGGCAGACCAAAGAGCATCTTTCACTGAGTTGATAGTCCTCCAGGCATGTTCAATGTTTGTATCTTGGGGAACAGATTTAGAGCACAGAGTCATGTATCATGGAGCTGTCGAGATGAGCCTTGACAGAAACCACTACATCTCTCTCCAGACTTCCTTTGCAAAGGAATATTTCATCAAGAGACATGTGACAGTTTCATTCCCTGATAGCTGCTTCAATGGCTGCATGTGGTGGAGCAGAGTCCTGGCATGCATAGGTAGTGCCCTTCTCACCACCAGCCAAGCGATGTCTTGGTGTTTGTTGGAAAGTTATGGTGATGAAGCATTCTGAAAAATGACTTTGGCAGTTTGTTCAGGGAACCACACAACAGTATCAACCCTCTTCTTTTCCCACAGGGTCTCAGGGATGCTATGTGCTGGCCACTGGCTGATGGACTTGGGGTCAAAGGTGTTTTCTTTCACAAACTTTTCATTAAGGGACAGTTGATACAGAACAATCCAGCTACTTGAAGCATTCTGCAGCAGTGAGGCCAGTCCAATCCTTCACAACACCAGGGACAGGGAGAACCTCAGTACATAGTAACATTTGGTATCTGCAATCCAAGGATCTATGCACAGCTTGATGAGGCCACACATGAAGGTGGCCATCAGGATGAGAATGGTATTGCGTACATTCTTCCCCCATTATGTTTGGCTTTGTACATTGTGTCCTTTTGTACCCTGTCCATCTTTGAACTCCAGATGAAATGGAAGATAGCTTGAGTGATTGCAGCAGCACGCCCCAGCCCCTCCAAATCAAATACCCAGCCCCTTCAGATATTCTTTCCTGGCAATGAAGGGTATAAAGAATTGGTCAGCCCAGTTACCAAAGAACATGGCCTTGCTCTTGCCTCGATTTACCTTGGCTCCCAAGGCTTTTTGGACTGATCATGGACATTCATGATTCTGTGTACTGACAGTGGATCAGAGCAGAAAACAGCAATGTTGTCCATGTACAGGGAGGCCTTGACCTGTAGCCATCTACTACCTGGAGTAGTCACCCCTCTACACTAGTCTAAAACAAAACCTGCCCAATCTTGTCAGATTTTCAGAAGGATTTTGATAAAGTCCCATGAAAGAGATTAGAAAGCAAACTTTAAAATGTTTGCAACTTCCTCTACTCTTACAACAGTCCTCAAGCTTACGATGATCTGATTTTGATTTTGGTAGTGATCTGTGTTTCAGTGTAGGACAAAAGCATCATCTTAGAAAGGTTCACATTTTACAGGGGTTTATTGTGGGTAAATCTATTCAAAAACCTTAGCTTCAAACTGAAGAGCTTATGAAAGCAGATATTAGTTTGATCAATGACTGTGACTATATCCAGTGGGGGATATTCCTCTTTATTTACCAGAATTGAGGAGATTAAGGGGTAATGTCAATTCTGTGAGTTCAACAAGATTTCAGATGGTTGTCATTTGCAAACTGTGTTGGAGTGTCACAGGAGCTGGAATGTCTTGAAGCAAACAATGTAATTGAACAAATTGATTTATCACCATGGGTATCATTGCACAACGTGATAATGGTGAACTTAGACTATGCATCGACCATAGGGTGGCCAACAAAGCAATCATTCAATCCTCATAGTTTCACAGTATCAGTATTAGTCACAGCCAAATCATTTTGACTTACAATGCTGTTTCACTTTGGTTCTCCATCAGCCTGGAGTGCTGCCGCATTTTGCTTTGACAACTACGTCTTAGGGTCAGCAGGGAAGTTTAGTTCAGACAGTGTCAGTTGTTGTTAACTCTTTGTTGTCAATCTGAGACTTCAGTGTTTTTTTTAATCTCAGAAATCGAGCTTCTAACTCTTTGGCCATATTGGGTCAAACCATTGTACTTCATAGCCGATAAAAAGACTGTCCTTTATTTTTCCAAGCCATTATATTTTGGTGCTGCACCCTTCTGGCCAATAATGTTAAGTGAATTTGAGGAAATATCCAGAAGCAGCACAGGTTTCTTCATGAATCAGTCTCAAGATATCAACATGAGGCAGTTTGAACATCATTCCCAAAGTAACAGAACTACTAAGCTTAGTTTAAAGTCATACTTCAATTGAACAGGTTAACAATTGCCATCAATGTCCTATATCAGTGCACTTCTATTTAGTGAATTCTGTGGAGAGAAATTCATAAGGTTAGCCATCCTTTTGGCTCCTTTGAGTCAAAAATGGAGGCACTTCAACCTTGAATATAAAACTCTTGTTCATCTTTTATGACCTGTTCTGTTCACCATCATTTCTCTTAACTCTCCAACTTTTCTTTGGGATTAAAGGCAAAGGTTTGCTGCCCCCAGTTTGTTCATGAGATAGTTTGTAACCATTGAACACAATAGTAGCTTCCTTTATTTAAGAAATCTTATATTCTCCGAGGTGAGACTTGATTCCAAAAAAAAACATTTTAAAGTTCCCTATTAGCAACATCTCTCTGAGGACATTAAAATATTGTTCAAGATTCATTGCTCCATTCTATTTATCAAAAAACATCCACTTTTCTCAAGAAAATTCCATAAATGTCTGATTCTGTCTCTTCCTCAGAATTCTAAACTATTATATTTGTCTTTAACCTTCTGGGACAAATACATAAAAAAACCAGCCAAAACTACATTATTACCAAGAGATTGTTCTTCTGAAAGGTCAAATAAACCCCCAATATTTTCCTAACCAAAACACTTTGCAATTTCATATACTAGGGATATATTCCATGCCAAGGCAAAACAAATAATTAAATCTAAACCATCATCAAGTCTACCTGTCCATTTCATTGAAACATTTCTCCATTCAATGCAAACCTTGACTTGCTTTCTATTTTCAATTTAAGTGTTTTCCTTTCTTTTAGTCCCTGAAGTTCTGATTTTTGTATCTATCTTTATTTCTTTCTCCTCCTTTTCATTTTTTTTTCTTTGCCTCTCTCGTTCCCTCTTCCATTTTCTTTCCTTTGGAACTATATTCTTTGATGTTTTAATTGCATCTAGTCCTGGCGAAATTAATATCTATTCTCTTCACATAACTCTTCTCTAATTCTAGTTTCAGATACTGAGATAATGCCTCAATAATTTATACTTTCTTAGTACTGACTGTTAAATGATTTCTTCTAACTTTTCTTCTCACACCTTCAAATTAACCTCAATCAACTGTTGCAAGGCACTTTGAGACCAGTCTTCCCTTTCATGGAATGAATAGACATTTCCATATTAACTTTCCAGTGAATGCAGCAAAGGTCACTGTGAAATTATTCTTGTTTAAATTTTAGCAAATTCATGTGCACCTGCAGATTTGAAATCTTAAAAGACTCCCCCAATTTATTTTGGTCCTGCTAGAGACTAATAACTTTACAAAATATCTTTGATCTTCCATGTACAGTTGAAAGGATGTCAGAGGATTTTGTGTTTTAAACCTTTTACAATAGCAAGTCAAAGGCTGCATTAACTAAATGCCATTTTTGCTAGCAACTTATACTTTAAATTGCAGTACCGTGCTTTCCTCTTTTACATTTAAAACAATGACAATCACAGTCCACTATTATATTTTACACTGCCCTGTAAACAGACATTCAATTCTTTGGAACCTGTCCAAAATTATTTGTGACTCACAAGAGTTTACTTCCAAGGTCCCTGGTGCTAACTTCTAAGATATGGCAATGATCACAGATAACTTGTACATTTACCAAATAAAAGCCTTTACTATTGATGAACTCTTCTGGATTATGACATAGTGCTGTCAGAGTGACACAAACAGTCTATAGTATCCTGTGTCTGAGGAAATCAGTTATGCTTTCCTTCTTCACAGTAAGAGGTTGCCTTGAGATTCTATCTCGAGCTCAAATTTGGTGAATCTTCCGGCCTTATTTTTAATTTTAATGAAGTTCAAGTTTTCAATCCAAGAGTGCACTCCTGCCAGCATACCTACATGATAAACTATACAAACTATCCTCTAACTGCTCTCTCTGTCTCTCTGGCAGATTGGTTTATCAATAATTGCAGGGAGGTAGGAAGAGGAAGCATATTTGTGATGTCAGTAGATGTGTAATCCTGAGGCCTGAGCTAAATCACTCAGGAGAAGGGGGTTCAAATCTCACCATTGTAACTGGTGGAATGTAATTCCAGTTAATGAGTATGGAATTGAAACTTTAAGTTAGTAATAGTGCCATGAAAATGCCATCAACTATCATAAAAACACATTTAGTTCCCTGATATCCTTTAGGGAAAGAAATTTATTTACATGGCCTAGCCTACATGTGACCCCACAGTTACCCTTGACTCTGACCTGCCCACTGAAATGGCCAAGCAAGACCCTTGGTTCAAAGGTAATTAGAGTTTGGCAACAAAGTGTCCGAGATGGTCCACGTGAATTTGAGGTAAGGGTGGAAGGTGTTCAGACTAAAGGGGTAGCAATGGGCCCCAGCTATGCCTACCTCTTTGTTGGGTATGTGGAACAGTCCATCCTCCGCAGTTACGTCAGCACCATTCCCCACCTTTTCCTCTGCTATATCAATGACTGTATCAGTGCCATCTTGTGACCCAGGTGGAGGTTGAACCGTTTACCAACCTCTGGATACAACGCATCCTCCTCCTCCATTTCTACCACCTACAGTCAGGCCCTAAAACCAGAGACACATTTCCCTCACCACCCCTTTCAGCATTCTGCAGACACCATTCCCTCTGCAACTCCTTCATTAGGTCCACGGTCCCCCCCGCCCCCACCCCCACCAACCCACCCTCCGCTTTAGGCACCTTCCCTTGCCACCGCAAGAGGTGTTAAACTGCTCCCACACCTTCTTTCTCAGCTCTATCCAAGACCCCAAAGGAACCTTCCACATCTGACAGAGATTTCCCTGCACCTCCAAATATCTCATCTACTGTGGCTGTTGCTTTCAATGTGGTCTCCTCTACACTGGGGAGACAGGACGCCAACTTGCAGAACATTTCAGAGAACATCTCTGGGACACATGCACTAAACAACCCCACAACCTTGTGGCTGAATACTTAACTCCCCCTTCCACTCCACCAACAAGTCCTGGGCCTCCTCCACTGCCACATCATAGCCACCCAACGACAGGAGGAAGGAGACCTCATCTTCTGCCTTGGAAACCTCCTGCCATACGGAATCAATGTAGATTTCACCAGTTTCATTATCCCCCCCCCGCAACCTTATCCCAGCCCAACCCTTCAATTGCTGTCTGACCAGCTGTGTTTTTACAGCACCACACTTTTAGACCCATCATTATTGCATCATACCATGTGACTAGAGAACATAAAGATCCCAGGCTCTACTTTACACCGGGTTGCTTAAATTATGATATGCTACAAACAAAGAACAAAGAAAATTTACAGACCAGGAACAGGTCCTTCGGCCCTCCAAGATTGAGCCGATCCAAATGTACTGTCTAAATCTGTCGGTCAATTCCTAAGCATCCCTCCACTCCCCATCTACTCATGCATTTATCCAGATGCATCTTAAATGAATCAACCGCGCCTGCCTCTACCATCTCTGCTGGCAGCGTGTTCCAAACGCCCACCACCCTCTGTGTGAAGTACTTGCCGTGTGTATCCCCCTTAAACTTTCCACCTCTCACCTTGAAAGCGTGACCTCTTGTTATTGAATTCTTCACCCTGGGAAAAAGCTTGTCTCTATTCCCCCCTGTCCACACCCTTCATGATTTTGTAAACCTCAATCAGGTCCCCCCCTCAACCTCCTGTTTTCAAATGAAAATAAACCTAACCTACTCAACCTTTCTTCATAGCTAGCACCTTCCATATCAGGCAATATCCTTGAAAACCTTCTCTGCACCTTCTCCAAAGCGTCCACATCCTTTTGGTAATGTGGCGACCAGAATTGTACACGGTATTCTAAATGCGGCCAAACCAATGTCTTGTACAATTTTAACATGACTTGCCAGCTCTTATACTCAATACTCCTTCCAATGAAGGCAAGCATACTGTATGCCTTCTTAACCACTCTATCCACCTGTGCAGCAAGCTTCAGGGTAAAATGGACCTGCACTCCCAGATCTCTCTGCCCATCAATTTTTCCCAAGGCTCTTCGGTTCATTGTATAAGTTGCTCTAGAATTAGTCTTGCCTAAATGCATCACCTCACATTTGTCTGGATTGAAAACCATCTGCCACTTTTCCGCCCAACTCTCCAGTCTATCTATATCCTCCTGTATTCTCTGACAGTCCCTTATACTTTCTGCTACTCCACCAATTTTCGTATCATCTGCAAACTTGCTGATCATACCAACAGTGCCCTCTTCCAGATCATTTATGTATATTACAAACAACAGTGGCCCCAACACTGACCCCTGTGGAACACCACTGGTCACCTTTCTCCATTTCGATAAACTCCCTTCAACTACTACTCTCTGTCTCTTGTTGCTCAACCAGTTCTTTATCCACCTGACTAGAACACCCTGCATGCCATATAACTTCACTTTCTCCAAGAAGTATACAAGAAGTGTACTACTCTGTGTAGTAAAATAGGTTGATGTTAGCCCAGACATTTATGTGCCTGTGAATGTAATGTTTGTATACAATAGCTAGCTGTAATAAATGACAGTTGGATTCTTTAACACCACAACATCCATGTCCAGTTTCTAATTTAATAAGGAAAAAGAAAAACATTGAAATAGATAAAATATTCTGAGGCAAATCCATATCACCATTCATTTTCAAACCCTTCTCAAAGTATGCCATTATGAATCACATAGGACTTGTATCCACGTAGAAATTCTAATTAGCTTTCCTTTAGATCTCCAACTTAATTCTATCTTGAAATTAAATTGACAGTTACAGTATGACTGTTTGCAAAACCCAACATTCTGATCACCCTCCTGGGATTTTGAAGACCAAGGGCTTAATTTCCCCTGCCCTTGAAAATCATGGGCAATGGAAAATTGGGAAAGATCAGAAAAATAAGATTCTTGATATTAAGAAATAAAAGGAAGATTTTCCAAACCATGTTTGAACAGCGAGATGAGAATCTCAATAGCAAGCAGCAATGGGCCTATTAACATGCATTTAACTTCCAAACATGAAGCAGTCAGGATGCAAAGGAGGAAGAGGAGTCCCAGAGTGTATCATCCTCAATGCCTTTTCCTGCAGATTTGCCTCCATAAATTGAACACGGTCTAAAACCTACACAGATCTACATCATCTGATGGAGAAGAAATGAGAACTGAAGGGATTGGTATTGTATCCGAGTGGCACTGTTTTTACACAACTGGCTACTTCCAAGGGTTCACTGAAGACTTATATGTGATTTCTCTATCTTCAACTAATTAATGTATCAGGACTGTTACTGATGCAATTTGTGCCAGATCCTACCACTTTATCTCACTTCTTCTACTGCAAACCGGGCAGTAGTTTTTTTTAACGTAACTGGTTTACCCAGATACAGGATACTACAGATTGTATACTATAGTCTCTGACAGCACCATATCATAAGCCAGAAGAATTAATCAATGGTAAAGGCTTTCATTCAGCAAATTTACAAGTCATCTGTGATCATTACCACATCTTAGTAATCAGCACCATGTATCTTGGAAGCTGCTGTAATGTCTATATCTTTGATAACTCTCAGGCTCCTGCTTCATTTCAAGGGTCAGATACATTATTAGGATGAGTGATAAGATACAAGATACCCTCTGCAACCATAGTTGATGACCCTGTTAAGCAACACCACTGACTGAGACTGAACATAGCTGCAATGTAGTCCATTCTTCCACAAGGGTCAGTGTGGCCTGCTGAACATGACTTTCTGATGCTTGTTTGGTCTGTCAGGGCGGCCTTGATGTAGACTTGATGCAGACGGAGTGTGCTGCATAGTCCCAGCATTCTGTGCCTGTATAACTGATGCAGAGCGGCTATGATGGATTCTGAAGAACTGGGAGAGCACCAGCATTATTCCAGGAAGGAAGATGATGAAGTTGAGCTGGAAGCAGATCATGTTTAGTGTGATAGAGCAGTGCAGTGTCAGCCACAGCATTCCTGACAGGACTTAATTGACTTCCAGTTCTTATAGATATGAGTTGGGTGATGTCATCATTCATTGACTATAAATTGTTGCTGTTCAAAAAACAAACAGTTCTTGTTTATTCATTGGAATAAATGAAGTTCTTTTGTTAATTTATGCTTTGCTTTTCCTGTTATTCAATAAAAGTTAACATTATCAACTGTTTGAAGGCTTTCTAATGCTTCCATTACCTCCACTGGCAGTGCATTCTGGGCACCATCCTCTGTGCGAAAAACATTTTCTGCACTTCTTCCCTGAAATTTCTCCCTCTCACCCTGAACTTGTGCCCTCTTGTAGTTGACCTTTTCACCTTGGGAAAAAGCTTCTGACTATCCACCCTTTCTATGCCTCTCATAAATTTGTAGACTTCTGTCAGGTTGCCCCTTAGCGTCCGTCTTTCCAGTGATAACAATCCATGTTAATGCAACTTCTCCTCATAACTAAAACCTTCTGTACCAGGCAACGTCCTGGTAAACCTTCTCTGCACCCTCTCCAAATCACTTATGTCCTTCTGGTAGTGTGGCGACCAGAACTGCACACAATATTCCAAACGCGGCCTAAGTAAAGTTTTGCACAGCTGTAACATAACATGCAACTTTTATACTATGTCAAATTTTAGAGAAGCAATAACTTATGCTACATGGCAAAAGGGCGTTAATTGATTGGCAAGTGAGATCTGGTTGCTATGAACAATGTATCGAATGGTTATTGTTGTCCATTTTTGAATGTGTAGATGCAATTATTCATGTGCAGTATCTGGACATTTCTTTTTCTGCAGAGGCTACATCCCTGTGTATGGATATTTATAGTTTCTAGCAAAAATAAGTGAGTTGTGTTCCGATCTTACTTATGATCTTAAGGGGATTGTTTAATGTGATTCTTAGCAGACTCTGAATTGTTCAGCAAGTTCTGGCCAATTGTGCAATCACACCTACTGTTACACATTCTGGATTAGTGGTGCTGGAAGAGCACAGCAGTTCAGGCAGCATCCGAGGAGCAGTAAAATCGACGTTTCGGGCAAAAGCCCTTCATCAGGAATAAAGGCAGAGAGCCTGAAGTGTGGAGAGATAAGCTACAGGAGGGTGGGGGT
>NC_057719.1:38967156-38968232 GCF_004010195.1 Chiloscyllium plagiosum
GGCGGAGGTGGAGGAATTGGGAATACGGGATGGCATTTTTGCAAGAGGTAGGGTGGGAAGAGGTGTAATCCAGGTAGCTGTGGGAGTCGGTGGGTTTGTAAAAAATGTCAGTGTCAAGTCGGTTGTCATTAATGGAGATGGAGAGGTCCAGGAAGGGGAGGGAGGCGTCAGAGATGGTCCAGGTACATTTAAGGTCAGGGTGGAATGTGTTGGTGAAGTTGATGAATTGCTCAATCTCCTCGCGGGAGCACAAGGTGGTGCCAATGCAGTCATCAATGTAGTGGAGGAACAGGTGGGACGGTGGTTAGCACTGCTGCCTCGCAGCGCCAGAGATCCGGGTTCAATTCCCGCCTCAGGCGACTGACTGTGTGGAGTTTGCACGTTCTCCCGTGTCTGCGTGGGTTTCCTACGGGTGCTCCGGTTTCCTCCCACAGTCCAAAGATGTGCAGGTCAGGTGAATTGGCCATGCTAAATTGCCCGTAGTGTTGGGTAAGGGGTAAATGTAGGGGTATGGGTGGGTTACGCTTCGGCGGGTCGGTGTGGACTTGTTGGGCCGAAGGGCCTGTTTCCACACTGTAAAATAATCTAAAGTAATCTAAAGTAATCTAAAGGTGGGGTGTGGTGCCGGTGTAACTATGGAAGATCGACTGTTCTACGTAGCCAACAAAGAGACAGGCATAGCTGGGGCCCATATGTGTGCCCATGGCTACCCCTTTGGTCTGCAGGAAGTGGGAGGATTTGAAGGAGAAATTGTTAAGGGTGAGGACCAGTTCGGCCAAACGAATGAGAGTGTCGGTGTTGGGAACGTCGGGAGAGGAAAAAACGGACGGCTTGGAGGCCCTGGTCATGGCGGATGGAGGTGTAGAGGGATTGGATATCCATGGTGAAGATGAAGTGTTGGGGGCCGGGGAAACGGAAGTCTTGGAGGAGGTGGAGGGCGTGGGTGGTGTCTCGAACGTATGTGGGGAGTTCCTGGACTAGGGGGGATAGGACAGTGTCGAGGTAGGTAGAAATGAGTTCAGTGGGGCAGGAGCCTGCTGAGACAATGGGTCGGCCAGGGTGGACAGGCTTGTGGA
>NC_057719.1:38970393-38981310 GCF_004010195.1 Chiloscyllium plagiosum
CCCCACCCCCACTCTCCTGTAGCTTATCTCTCCACACTTCAGGCTCTCTGCCTTTATTCCTGATGAAGGGCTTTTGCCCGAAACGTCGATTTTACTGCTCCTCGGATGCTGCCTGAACTGCTGTGCTCTTCCAGCATCACTACTCCAGAATCTGGTTTCCAGCATCTGCAGTCATTGTTTTTACCTACTGTTACACATTGTTTTGTATTTTGCAAGCCTGGGCTCATTGAATATTGTCCATGTTCTGCTTATTGTGAACAGCAGAATAATGTCATTGGAACATTGAATGTATGTCGCTGATATCACACTGGCAGTGAAATTCATTTTACTCAATTTTGTGATAAGCAGTATATGCTGTTTACTTGATGGCAGTATTCTATTTGTGGAAAGTCTCCAATTTCTCTTGCATTTGTAGCAGCCCAAAACAGCTAGTTTTACCAATTGCACAAATGTTTGAGATACTTTACCTTCCAGGGTAATTTGAGACAGACTGGTTGCTTTTTGCCCCATGGTGTTGAGCACTGCAATCATAATAAACATCCTAATTTCTGACTTTATGTTGGAAGGAACATTGTTTTCAAAGCAGATGACAATGGTTGGGCACTCCCCTGATGAACACCTACAGTGTCTGGGGCTGAGATGATTGGCTTCCAACAACCCAACCATATTCCTCAGTGCTAAGTGTGACTCCAACCAATGAAAATCTTCTCCTCTGATTTTCATTAACTTCAGTATTTTTCAAGATTTTTATTGGTGTGTTTTGTCAAATGCTGTCTCATCAATGGTAGTCACTGTCATCTCACCTCTGGAATTGATCTCTCTTGTCCACATTTGGCTCAAGGCTCGAATGAGGTCTGCCACTGTCAACCCATGGTGGACCCTGAATTGAGCATTGGTGAGCAAGTTATTGTTAGTACCAATTGATTGGAGTGGGTGTGCATTTGTCCTGCTTTCTGAGGGTACAACAAACCTGAACTATTTCTCTTGTCAGGTAAACTTTGGTGTTGTAGCTATAGTGGACAGCTGACAAGGAACTATTTATCTGGAGCATGTATCTGCAGTATTACAGTCAGGTGTTGATAGGGCCTGCAGCCTCTTGCTGTATCTAGTGGTTTCAGCTGATTCTTTCATTGCTTGAATTGACTGAAGACACACCAGTGATGCCGGTGATCATGGAAGGAGGCTGAGAGAGGTTACTGTCTCAGTGCTTCTGGCTGAAAACCTGAGACAAATCTTTCAGTCTTGTCTATTGCACTGAGGTAATGGGCTACACCAGTATTGATCATGGGGTGTTGGTGAATCACCGCCTTCAAGAGACAGTTGATTAATTGTGCATTAACATTCATGATTAGTTGTGATAGGTCTGCTTTGGAGGCCTATGCAAAAATAAATGAGTTGTGATAGTGCAAGGCACTCAATACTCATATATCATTGTTCGAGATATAATAACACCAAGTGACTTGACAGGACAAATGCTGAAGGGATGTTTCCTCTCATTGAAGAGTCTAGGATCAGAGGGCATGGTCTTAGAATAAAGGGGCATCAATTTAACACTGAGATTAGGAAGAATGTTTTCTGTCAGATAGTTGTTAGTGTTTGGAACTCCTTGCCATAGAGAGCTGTGGGGGCCCAGTCCTTGTGTGTTTTTAAGGCCGTGATAGATTCTTGATCAGTCAGAGAATGAAGGGCTATGGAGAACAGGCAGGAAAATGGACTTGAGGAGTGTTGGATTAGTCACGATCCTATTGAATAGACTTGAGGGTGTAGATAGGGCCTAATCCTGTTCCTAATTCTTATGGTTTTATGGACCATCAAGCTCAGAGTTGGTAGCCTTTCACCAAAAGTTAATGAATAGCAAAAGCAGAAGTGAACGAAACAACAACCTGTGGATCAAGATTGCTGTTGGAAGAAGCCCGGGAACAGATGCAAGTTCATTATGCAGCTGATGCCTTATCAGATAACTAAACTATAATCACAGGTAAAGCAGCAGTGATTGAGAACTCCTGCTCAAAATGTAGAGCCTTGTCTGATACTCATCTCATCAAATAGACAAGGTGTTCTGAGACCTATTCTTGCACTATTTTTGAACCATCAAATTAAGTCATTGACTATCAAAACATATTATAGCTGCCTCACAGTGCAGGGACTCAGATTCGATTCCAGCCTCAGGTAACTGACTATGTGGAGTTTGCAAATTCACCCCGTGTCTGTGTGGGTTTCCTCCTGGTTCTCCAGTTTTCTTCCACAGTCCAAAGATGCATTAGTTAAGTGAATTGGTAATGCTAAATTGCCCATAGTGTCCAGTGATATGTATGTTAAGTAGATTAGCCATGGGAAATATAGAGTTATAGATTAGGGTGGTGGGTCTGGTTGGGATGCTCTTTGGAGGGTCGGTGCAGACTCGATGGGCTGAATGACCTGCTTCTGCACAGTAGGAGTTCAATGGTTCCACATTGAACAATGATGAGATGTATTGTCATACAAAGCATGACTCCAGACAGATTTCAAAATGGTTTGGCACTAAGGATAGTGAGGACTGCAGATGCTGGAGATCAGAGCTGAAAATGTGTTGCTGGAAAAGTGCAGCAGGTCAAGCAGCATCCAAGGAGCAGGAGAATCAACGTTTCGGGCATGAGCCCTTCTTCAGGAATGAGGAGTTTCTGAAGAAGGGCTCATGCCCGAAACATCGATTCTCCTGCGCCTTGGATGCTGCCTGACCTGCTGCGCTTTTCCAGCAACACATTTTCAGCTCTGGCACTAAGGCTAGGCAGCATCTCAAGTTTCATTCTTGCAGCTGCAGTTACAATGACAATTGATCAGACAGGTAATGACGTAAATGACAACAATATATTTACACGTGAGATTCTTTTCATAACGAAGTGTCACCTGTGCCATCTATGTGCTTTCAGAAACTTTTCTTTCTCGCTTTCCTTTCACTATGAACACTGTGTAGGGCTATTCCTGGCTATTGGCATTTGACCTGGTGCACAATTAATCTTTAAGTATGATACCACCAGCAGCAAGTACTGTCAGAGATCACCTGTGAGAGACCACAGATAGAAACCTTCCACAAAACTCTCCAAAATTGCATATGGTAAAACTTAGCCCAATGTTTTTCATTTTTCAATGTTGGATTCCTGTTCATTTGGAAATAATTTGTCTCATATGCTTTTCCCATGTCCATTGATCTCTACACAGCATAGCAAGTGCATTTAATTCAAAAGTACTTGCTTGTTGTGAGTCCTTAGAATAGCTGCTCCCTAAATATGCTGTCTAATAGCACTGCCATCTGCCAAAAAGTCCACTTATAAATTCTTAAGCAATTCTTGTAAAGCACTTCTGCTTTAATGTTTGTTTCCAGAAATAGATAAAAAGAAGTCAGCTGACTGAGTATTTTTCTTTTCCTATTTCCAATTCCACAGCAAGGACAAAAGATACACAAGCCATTGGCAATGCACTGAGGATTCTGATGACAATCATTATTGTCAGTGTAAGAAAACATTTGATGAAAATCAGCAATATCCACATGGTGGTAATATTATCAGTGGTTATATTTCTTGAGATTTCACTGTTTTGGTGTTTAGATGGAACATTATATGTCAAAAATATATTCTCAAAGAAACGCAAAATAATATGACCATTAAAGCGCACATCATATCTGAAGTTGACAAAATAATAAATGATGTTTAGGCTGTTCAAAGCTGTGAATATAACTGTTTTCCTAAATCCTTTCATCTTAATAAAGCACCCATTCTTTAAAAGCTTGAATATGTTGATTTCTAAAAATCATAGTCAGGCAATTATACATGACATGGAATACGGTATTGTTCTCTTTTGACCTTGAGGATTGTATTTAAAAAGGATTTGCTAATTTGAAATTATCACAGGCCATTAAGAAATCTGAGAATTTAAAACAAACACAGGATTAAGCAGAGGTTTCCCTGTACACCGTTAAGACTGAGATTGGAGGAGTGCACCGTCAATCCATTCTCACTACTTGCCACATAAAATAAAAATACTTTCTCCAATTACCAAGATGACCAAGTAAATCTACATCATCTTTCAAAACAGGTCAGAAGTTACATGACACAAGCTTATAGTCCAATAGGCTTATTTGAAATAACAAGCTTTTTGAGCCCTGGTCCTTCGTTGGATGAAGTGGTGAAGACTTCACATGATGAAGGAGCAGCACAATGAAAATTCAACAGTTCAACACTAGAACCTCCACATCATGTTTCAAACAAAGAAATCTATCAACCAAATTTCTTAATAAGCACAGTTATTTATTGATTATCAAATCAATACTTATTTATTAAAGATGCAATATTTGGTTAACATACCCAATCAGTGATACAGAGTGTACATGCTTAATCCTCTAAATAGCCCCTAAATGTACACAAATACACATGCACACAAACATGGATGCACATGCTTTCTTTTTCTCTAGAAAATAGAGAAAAAAAACAAATTTTTCTGCAGAGTTTGGCTTTCTGCAAAACAAAATAACACTTTGGCCAAAGAGTTATTCTTGAATGCAGAGACAAAAGGATCAAGCACAGAATATTTCACAGTCAGTTACCCTGTCCTCCTCATGTGGTCAAGTCACTAAACATTCAAAGCTGTCTCTGAAGCTCTGCAAACAAAGTTAGTTTGTTCTTGAGATTTTCTTCCAATTATTCTTTCCAAAGAACTAATATGTTTCACCTTGAATTGATGTGGATAGATTAGCTGGTCAGCTTGTCCATTGTAAGCTTTCCTCTCACTCTGTTTGTTCTTAGCAGATATACCTCCAACTGAACTGGATAAAATCAGAACCACTCCAAGACAGAAACTTTATTCAAAACAGCTTCAAAAGAGTCTACAACAAAGCAAGCAATTATCAGCAGTCTCAAGCTTTCTAGAAAGGGTTGTTTCAAACTAAAAGCTCCAATGTCCAAGGTAAACTTTCAATCACTTCTTATAAAGGAACACCCCAGGAGTATCCACAGAATTTAAAATAAATTCCTTTCTCCACATTCCTTCAAAATCTTAGTCCTCCAAGCAATATTAAGCATAAAACATCTTTGGAACAACAGTGGATATTGCAAAATTACAGACCCACTCTTTATATACACATTCATGATACTGTTGTGCCAGCTTCACAGACTAAGTGTTAATAGTATGATTTTGGTTGAGATAAGCAGTATGTAAATCTAAATGTAGTGCTGCCTACTTATTTCCTTAACTATTGCACTGATCAGCATATCAGCCATACCTTTGTGCTCAGCAGGGAGACAAGCAGTATTCAATCAGCATAAGATGCAGCCAGCTTTCTGTTCTTAAAGGCAGCTTGCCCCTCTTTTGCACTGACTTACAGAAGGCTACTGCTAAATACAGTTGCTGCAGTTCTAAAGAAACACTTGGACAGGGATGGTTGGGGTTGTGTTTGCAATGTTGGAATTCTTTTGTATTAGAAATGGAAAGGAGGAGAGAAACCTTTAGTTTTAGCTGACTGCCAGAGAGTTGTCAACAACAACTCTGAGAAGGGAGTGGCAGCTGGTGGCATTTTATTTCATTCATAAATGGGATATGGGCTTCCCTGGCTGTGTCAACATTTATTCCCCATTCGTAATTATCTGGAGGGCATTTAAGACTCAACCACTCTGCTGTGGGTCCAGAGTCACATGTAGATCAGACCAGTTAAAGATGCCAGACTTTCTTCCCTAAAGGACAATAGTGAACAATATAGGTTTTTAATAAGCATCGAAATGGTTACGTGGTCATCGTTAGATTAATTTTTTATTGTTATCAAATTTCACCATCTGCCATGGTGAGATTAAAATCAACACCGTCAGAACACGTGCCTGAGGTTTCGGATTCCTAGTCCAATGGCATTACCACAACACTACTACCACCTTTTATTGATGGGAGGTCAGTTCCCACTACCTTAACTCAAGTTCAATACTGTCACAGAAAGTCCTAATGCACATGAATAAAATCAGTGAATGCATCTTCACATGCTACCAACAGTTACACAAACTTCTCACGCTACTCAACATGCCCTCATTCACTCTGCACCAGTCCCTCATACTGAGGAGTCACACCTTAGTTATTCCACTTCACCTTTATACATGTCACAGCGTTGTCAGACTTACCATCATGTCTTACTAGCTCTACATATTTTCAATTCATGCAGAAAAAGCAGGTGCATCATTAAGACACAGTGCAGCACAATCGATGACTTTCTTCCCCCTCTCTTGCAGGATGAGGTGGCACACAATATAAAAGAGCAGAAGAGAACTTAAGAGCTCAAGGTAACTACAACACCTGTGTACTATAGCAGAATATCATAGGGTTAACTGTAACTTATGTTATGGCATTTCGTATAACAGAATACATTGATGTGGATAGGTTCTGCATTATTTTCCTCCACAAGTCTTAATAGAACCTCATGTTAGTTGGCATGATGACTAAGTTATAGATTTTGTGACCATGATTTTCATGCTTTCCATCTTTCTCTTATTTGATATGGCACTTCATACATTAGTACTGTGTGTATTTCAGAAACTGGCATTTATATGTGGTATGTCACCATCACAAGTGGTAAAAAGATGGTTTATTTACAGGTTTACCAGAGGGCATGGTCACAGACAACTGATATTGCTGTAGAGTCAAATGAGAAGCTTGATGGAGAAGAACATTAACACACATGCAAACAGAAATGTCGTGTACATTTGCAGACCTGCCAGTCAGCTTCCCACTTCTGCCAAAGAACATGGCAGGATCTGGGTTCAGGTTGGCAGAGAACGTCATACAATAGTTACCTTCCCTGCAGCCTCTGCTTTATCTACAGCCTCTGCTCCATCTTTCTAACTAGCTGCAACTCCAGAACACTGTCACTTGCTTCTCCTATACATTGCAGCTTTGCTTATGGATTGATCACCTACTCCTCTGTCTTCCCTGCAAGGATGCAACAACACGATGTGAAATACAGGAATTTAATACATTACCAAAAATATTCCAAAATACTTAAGAATATTCACAATTTTAATTTTTTTACCAAATTACCTGAACCGTATGTTGGATTACTGATCTAGTAAATAACATTAGTGCTGGGCATCTCTTTTTAGTAGAATGTTTGTTCTTTGTTGAATGATGGATAAATTCAGTAACTGGATCTTCTTGGCTCAAGTTTGAAAAATAGACATCACATCAGCTGATATGACTGTGTAATGTCATAACATCACAAGTTCAGTTGCATCATTTGCAAAGCTTAGCCATGTAAGATCCCTTCTCAAGATGCTGGGCTCTGCAGATTCTATCAAAGCAGCTGGTGACGCAGTGTAGAGCCTTTACAGGGCATTCAATCTCAGACATGCAGCCTCAAATCCAGTGCAGCTACTCACCTGAATGTTTAGTCCACAAACTATTTCCCCAGATCTGTGTCTTCTGTGAGGTCTTATTGGATTAAAAGTGCTAAATTAGTATAAGTTATGGTCCTCTGTAAAGAAACTCTAGAACCCATAACAACAACAGTATGAAGTACACAAATGTTGGCCAATTCCTTTGAAAATTGTTACATAAAATGAGCCAAAGTTCCCCTATAAAGCCAATTTAGTATATGTCATTTCAGTTTGCAAAATATGTTTTTAGAATATCAAAATATATTGACAAAATGAATAACATAACCTTGGATTTGTGAATGGTAGTATTGAGAAATTATGCAAAACCTATGAAAAATAACAATTCAACTCTTGTTGGAATATTGTGTACAATTGGGGGAAATCGACATTAGGAGGATGTTACTGTATAACGTAATGATTGTGGAAGGGTTAATATTGGAGCCTGAATTAGACTCCAGCAAAATTGATGATTATCAGACAATCTTGAGTGGGAGGAGTTGTAAAGTGTGGCAGGGGAATATCAGAGCAGGTCAGGCACGAGTCCAGCTTGAGATTTTAATGGGGGCAGATATATTTGCCTTGGCTCCTGTTAGTCTTAGCAATTATAGTTGGAAATTTTTCCATTTTGTGTTAGTGTTTTGTTGAGTGAGATTCATGGCACCCACCATGGATCAGAGTGATGTTTTTCACACAATCTTCCACTCTTCACTTCATTAATTATGTAACTGAGGCTACAATTTACTCCTCTGCAGTTGTGGAATTATTTTTCACAGTAAGTATTTTTGAGATGCATTGTTAAAGAAGCAGTTCAGTCTTGTTCATGTATGAAATAAATTAATTTTCTCAGAAAGCACTGACTAAATATCAGATTGAGCAATGAATTATTATTCTACATTTAATTCAAAAATTAATTATTTCATCGTGAAATCTGTTAGTACCCATCAGCTCTACTACCTGTGCAAACATGCACAACAGACAGTTATGAACCTGAAGGGACTGATAGCTAATGAAAATAAATTCAAACTCACATGAATAACAGAAAGGATGACACAATAGTTCATATTTTAAGAATTTCTTTTTACAAATAAAGCAATAGCAATGTTAGCAAAACAATATTTTGTAGGTAAATTATACTTTAAACCTCAAAGTTCAACTTTCTGTTTTACTTTTAACAGAATTGAAAACTTTTAGGAAGACTTGTAGCTCAAGTTGACATTCTGGATGTAGGTTTGCTCACCGAGCTGGACGGTTCATTTCCAGATGTTTTGTCACCCTACTAGGTAACATCTTCAGTGGGCCTCTGGGCGAAGCACTGCTGATAGTTCCTGCTTTCTATTTATATGTTTGAGTTTCTTTGGATTGGTGATGTCATTTCCTGTTCATTTTCTTAGGGGTTGGTAGATGTGTCTAACTCAATGTGTTTGTTGATAGAGTTCAGGTTGGAATGCCATGCTTCTAAGAACTCTCGTGCGTATCTCTGTTTGGCTTGTCCTAAGATGGATATGTTGTCCCAGTCGAAGTGGTATCCTTCCTTATCTGTGTGTAACACTGAAGATGTTACCTAGTCGGGAGATGAAACATCTGGAAATGAACCTTCCAACTCAGCGAGCAAGCCTACATGTAGAATTGAAAACCTCACTCAGATTATAATTTACATTGCCTATTAATTCTCACACAACTAGTCCACATAAGAACAGGAGTGGTCCATTCAGCCTATCAAGCTTGCTCTACAAATTAATACAATCATACACTCCAATGCCCTTTTTCTCACATCAGCTCCATATCCCTTTTTGTTATCTAAAGTAACTTGTAACTCCCAACAGTTTATTTCTGTTCATTGATTATCTTTCCCAGCCTATCTTTCATAACAGGGAGTTTTTTAAAGAATCTCCTTCTAACTCAATTTTCCAGCCTCATATCAAAATCTGACACATTTTGTCTCTTCAAACCAAGTGCAAACTCCCACCTGCATTCCTGAATGATGAATTAGAGAGATTTGTTGCTTCTAGTTGTTCTTTCTCTCTCCCTTTGCCTTTTCTTGAACGCCTACAGACTGACCTGTCTATGAAACACAGGGATATGTTTTAGGAGAACATAATGTCATCCTACAATGGCTTTCTATACAGCCTTGTCCCCTCACAGCAACGTGAATCATATGTACATTGCATCAAGGTAAAATACCTTATTAGCTATTCTTAGATCTAAGCTTCATTCATCTTGAAATTAAATAAACAATTAAATCTAACCATTTACAAAACCTGACATTCTTACGCCTTCCTGGGACTTTGAAAACTAACTGTCAGCTATTGCTGCAGTCCCCTACCATCTACTTGCCAGTGAAAAAAAATCAGGCTCACTTAATCCTTTTAATAATCAAATAACTAATGCTTTGTTATCACAAATTCTGAGTAGGTCACATAATCTGTTTCATTCCTATTACTACAGTAGTACAATAGTCATACTGTACTATTCAAACACAGTACCAAACATAACAATTTTGTAAAACCCCACATTGGTAATGTAATGACAGTGGTAAGTATGGACTGTCAAATTATAATTTCCATCTTATTGTTATTATTGAGATTTGGTGAGCTGTGATGTTTTTTATAAATGTCAAGTACCGATCTAAATTTGCAGCCTTGGTCTCCTGATCACAGATTGAGGCAAGTCTACTAGATTAATTTGGAATAAATAAAATTGTTTGCATCAAAATTGCCATTTTGTCTGGAGACATTGAAATCAAGGATCTAAGTTAATGTAAAGAAATTAGCATCTCTTGTTTTAATTCACACGTGTATGATAATTGCACATTTTGGACATCAAAGGTTGCCTGCAACTGTTCAGCTTGGAAAGACAATGGAACTCTGTTTCCATCATTTCCATCCATCAGTCTGACTGGTGTTCAGATCGCAAAAATATACATAACAATAATCCTTTAATTCAGCTTTTTTAAGAGACATCCTTCCTTTAATAAATTAAAAATCACACAACATTAGGTTATAGTCCAACAGGTTTAATTGGAAGCACACTAGCTTTCGGAGCGACGCTCCTTCGTCAGGTGATTGTGGAGGGCTCGATCGTAACACAGAATTTATAGCAAAAATTTGCAGTGTGATGTAACTGAAATTATACATTGAAAATTTGATTGTTTGTTAAGCCTTTCATCTGTTAGAATACAGTGATAGTTTCACTTCTTTCATGTGTAAATCACAAAACCCTTTTTTTAAAAGTTGCATTCTTGGGTTAGCTGTTAACAATAGTGATAGCTAGACAATATGTTGAAGGTGTTAGCCCCTGTGTTCTCTGTCTAAACCGGGACCTCAACTGGGCCTCGGGTTCATGTCACATTACAGGTGATCACCATTGCACTACACACACACACTCTCACATACATGGCCAATTCACCTGACCTGCACATCTTTGGACTGTGGGAGGAAACCAGAGCACCTGGAGGAAACCCACACAGACACGGGGAGAATGTGCAAACTCCACACAGTCAGTCGCCTGAGGCGGGAATTGAACCCGGGTCTCTGGC
>NC_057719.1:38981472-39052028 GCF_004010195.1 Chiloscyllium plagiosum
AGGTTTAATTGGAAGCACACTAGCTTTCGGAGCGACGCTCCTTCATCAGGTGATTGTGGAGGACTCGATGCAAATTTTTGCTATAAATTCTGTGTTATGATCGAGCCCTCCACAAACACCTGATGAAGGAGCGTCGCTCCGAAAGCTAGTGTGCTTCCAATTAAACCTGTTGGACTATAACCTGGTGTTGTGTGATTTTTAACTTTGTACACCCCAGCCCAACACTGGCATCTCCAAATCATTCCTTTAATAACAGGAGGATGCATGTACCATGCAGTCTGCTAACTGCATTGACATGGCCTGTTGCCCTGTGTAGGGGTTGTTAGTTTCAGTAAAAAGCAGAAAAGTAAAAACTCAGAGCTACAGGCACTCCAGCTAATGCCACATAAATCAAGTGAGGTGAGTATATATATTCACACCAAAATACAGAGTACAGCACCAAAATACATTACTATGCAAACTGAGAAATTGGCTCTTTCGGAGGTTAAGGCACAAAGAAACAGAAAGCAGATATCTGATGGCTTGGGTAATGGTCGTTGTAGCTCGTTCACAATATCAATGGAAGAGGTTTGATGAAACCTCTAACAATCAACACCGCTAAAAGTATTCCTGATTTCTGGAATATATAAGCAAACACATTTCAGTAGGTACTTCAAATCAGCAGAGCAGAGAGATGAAAACATGAATTTGTAACAAGAGCTTTTCTCAGCCTCTCAGAAGATAGTGAAAAAACAAATTGGAGAAACAAGCATACACTAAGAACTCAAAGATATCTACAAACAATGCCACTACTGATGATACCATAGAAGCAGGCCATTCGGCCCATCAAGTCCGCACCGACTCCCCAAAGATCATTTCACCCTGCTACCCTACCTCTGTACCCCTGCATTTCCCATGGCTAATCCACCTAGCCTGCACATCACTTGAGACTATAGGCAAATTAGCACGACCAATCCACCTAATCTGTACACCTTTGGACTGTGGAAGGAAACCCATGCAGACACAGGGAGAATGTGCAAACTCCACACAGGCAGTCACCCGAGGCTGGAATTGAAGCTGGGTCCCTTGTGCTGTGAGGCAGCAGTGCTAACCACTGACACACAGTGCCATCCAGTCAACAGTTACATAGCAGTGGTCTCAGTTTAGTAATCTAACACCTTAAGGAGTGTAAATAATTTCAGTCTTTGTAGCCTTAATTCTTCCTGTCTGAACTAAACACTCTCTCCATTTTAATCCTGTTACCTGTGTTTGCATATATGTTTGATATCACATAATTATTAATTCTCTCAAGGTTAGTAGATAATAGAATCCTCTATTCTTGCTCAAGAAAATCTTGTAATTGGCTCTTTCAATTCGATCTAGTTGACAACATTTTTATTTTACATGTAATATAGCTGTATGCTAAAAAAAAAGTCTTTGTTGCCAATAACTGAGAGGGCTTAAAAATAGGGGACCTGATCACCCTTTCTGCCTGGTCATATCAGTAACAAGACCAACAAGCATTCACTTACACAGATAGGATGTAAACTGTTTTTAAATGAGCACTGACAGAACATGTTTTTCTTTCAGAGCATTCAGAATGGATCATAATTAAATTTTCCAGGTTAGATATTCATCAGCATACACTTTTGGATGCCTGTACTCACTAAGATTGAGGTTCACAATGTACCAATTAGGGCTAAGGAGATGCAGGCATTCTTGTCCATTCTATTTCTGCTCTGCTCTCCGCTTCTCTGAACTGTACTTTGTGACATTTAACCTACAGGGCTACAGGCGAAAAGCTTTGGACTAAATAGATTTATCTGCCAACACAAATATGATATGCTAAATTGTCTCTTTCTGTGTCTTCTGTGCTTTATGTTCCTATCTCCAACTCACTGCTTCATTAAACTCTAATATTATCCAAAACACCACAGTGCTAATCATGAAGCAATACTCCCTGGCACTCAAGATTCAAGCTTAGCAACAGCTAAGCACTTCTCATTAACTGCACATCTTTGCAGCTATTCAGCTTTGATAGGCACATCATCCAAACACAGTGCCACCTAACCACAGAAATGTTGTTCTTTTACAGGGTAAAGCACAAAGAAGCAAAGACCAGAACAGAAATAGAATGGACAAGAATGCCTGCATCTCCTTAGCTTTAATGGTTCTCCATTGTCTTCCATACCATGGGACTGGCTGCGACAGAATTTATAAGATTTGAAATCCCTGAAAACATTGAGGAGGGAGGCATGTTTTGGCTTCTTCTCAATTCTCACCATATCCTGATCCTGCTATTTAACATGATGAGTAATGATTGCATGTATGATGATGGATGCAAGTACCATACTTGTTTTGGAAGCTTGTATAAAGTTGCAATCAGCACATGCTGAGTCACAGGTGTGACTGGGCTGCAACCAGGTCTGGGGTAAAAGATGGTTCTTTTTTCAGCTAACTGGAGGGCAAGGAAACAAATAGGTACTGCTGCAGTGGGCTCAGATAAAGGTCTTGATGACTCAGTTTGCAGAAGAATGAAGATGTATGGATGGAAAGATATAGGGTATGTTGGCTAACTGCCAGATAGCTTCCTGTCACAGACAGAAAGTATGGAGAACACTGCAAAATGGATGGCATCAAGGTTACCTCTACACAACTTTGCCCTATCTCCTGTATTATTATAGACACAGAGGCATAGCCACTGTTGTATCCATATCTCTCGTACCCTTTTGTGGAGGCAGCAACAGTCAAAATGGGCCAAAGCACTTCCAAAAGTATCCTAGGTTGATTACAGATGCTTTGCAATAGAAAATGTTCCAAAAATGTAACTTACCAGCATTCAGAGTGCATAGCCCTTTAAATTATTCAGCTTTTGGACACCCCCACCATCTTGGTTATTTGCACTTTTTAAATGAGTAGATAATGCAGACATTGCCTGAATTAGTTGGGCTGCGTGGTATCAGGAAAACACCAAGACAGCATGTTCTGGTGCATGCAGGGTTTACACCTGCTTGTGCTAGTGATTTTCACAAAAGCTGCACACACCCATACAGATTACAGAGAGTGTTACAGCCTACCCCGGGAAACCAGGTTGGTCCTCTTCATGCTGCTCGAAATGCGGTTTTGCAAATGACTTGTGTGCCTTTCATTTAAAAACTGTTTCTTAATCCTGAAATTCATTTTAAGATTAAGTAACTTTGGTATTGTATAAGAAACAATAAAAGCAAAAGTGTTTGTGTTAACGATGTAGTGGCCTATTACTAGCAAGGGATGTCACATAATTTAATAAATTGGCCTGAATACACATGTAGAATTGACCTTTTTAATCTTTGATATGAAACATTCTGTTTATTACACAAAAAGCAAGTAAATAGATCCAAACTATCTAGTTGCAAGGTACAACACTAGTCAAAGAGCATTGGAGGAACAATGAATGTGATGAAAAATGGTAATGATAGCTCATTGACAAAGCGGTTAATGTTTGTTACTGATACTGGCTAATGAAAAAAGGCAATGAAATGTTGTAGCTGGAAAAGATGCATAAAATATCCATTACCGATACTGTTACCATCTCATATGAAGGGCATCATGGTACAGTGAAGCAATGTAAAATAGTAAAAGGGATACTTAAATCCATGAATATGCAAATCCCTCCAATATTCCATAAGTGCCAATTCATACTAAATCAGATTGTTGTTTAACACATGACTGAGAATCAGAATTGTAAAGAAAACGCTGCAGATTATTTTGCAAACTGCAATAAACGAAAGGGCCATATTCTGATTAATGAAGATATGTATAAATTAATACATATAAATCAATATATCAATATAATATTGTTATGCCGGGGGGGGGGGGGGGGGTGAATGCTTTGTTAATCAAACTCTATTATTCCATTAGTTACAACATTAGTATAAATGTGTTGATTCAATTTTCAAAGTGGCTAATTGCTTCATTATAGTAGTACAATCTAACAATAAAGGAAATGTCCACCGGACTTATTTAATGAGCACAAAGTAAACTGTTTGTTGTGAACAAAGCTTATTCTTACAGCAAGTAGTAAATATTGCTGAACACCTCAGGTATGATCTTAAATCAAAACTTTATTCTTTTAATCTCTTACACAGCCACACACAACACAAAAGAAGTGTCTGCAGAACACCTAATCTTTAGGGATGGAACACAGTCCACCCTTTCAGGTCTTAACCAGTTAAACAGAAATGCTGATATTTGGAAACTCTTATCAGTTTCCAGCAACTTCTACTGAGAAACAGATTTTAGATGCAAGGCTTGCAGCTTCTAAGAGTCTTCTTTAGTCAAGTTCCTGTATCTGTCAGATCAGAAAAGGTCACTAGGCAAACAATAGCATAGAAGTGCCAGTCCTTCAAAAGCTAAATTTCTCAGTATTTAAGGCAATATATTCCATCTTTGATCTTCTTGAAAGCTTGTTGTTTCTCTAAAGTCACTTGATTTTCAGTAAACAGCAGGCAAAACATTAGCACACATTTAAGTCTTTTTCTGTATTTACTCATGGGACACAGGCATCACTGACCGGCTAGTATTTCTTGTCCTTCCCAAATTGCCTTTGAGATGGGGAGCTGCCTTCTTGAACTGCTGCAGTCCCTATGCTGTAGGTTGGCGTACAATGTCTTTAGATAGGGAATTCCAGGGTTTTGACCCAGCAACAGTGAAGGAATGATGATATATTTCCAAGTCAGGATGGTGAGTAACTCAGAGAGAGATTTGCATGCGATTGTGCTCCCATGCATCTGCTGCACTTGTCCTTCTAGGTGTGAGTGGTCATAGGTTTGGAAGATGCTTTCAATGGATGTTTGGTGAATTTCTGCAATGCATTTTGAAGATAATACACACTGCTACTACTAAGCATCAGTGGTGAAGGGAGTGCATACTTGTACATGTAGCACCAAACAAATGGACTGTTGTCCTGAATGGTGTCAAGCTTCTGGAATATTGTTGGAGCTGCACTCATCCAGGCAAGCAGAGAGTGTTCCATCAAATTCCTGACATGTGGATTCCAGATGCTGGACAAGCTTTGAGGAATCTTGAGGTGAGTTACTCATCGCAATGTTCATAATTTCTGATCAGGTCGCTTAGCCATTGTATTTATGTGGTAAGTCCGGTTGAGTTTCTGGTCAATGATAACCCCCCGAATGTTGATATTGGGGGATTCAGTGTTGGTATTATCATTGAATGTCAAGGGATGGTGGTTAGATTGTCTCTTATTGGAGATAGTCATTGCCTGGCACTTGTATGATGTGAAAGGCTCTTGAGGAATATAAAGGAAGCAGAAAAGAACTTAACAAATAATTAGGAGGGGCTAGAAATGTTCTTGGCAAGTAAAATTGAAGAGAATTCCTCAAGGCATTTTTTACGCATATTAGGGATAAGAGTGTAGCGAGGGAAAGTGTAAGTCCACTCAAGGACAAAGCACATGGAGTCAGAGGAAGTGGGTGAGCTCTTTAATGTACTTTGCATTGAAATTCAACAAAGAGAAGAACATGGATGATTCAAGCAGGGGTATGCTGATATTCAAGGTCATATTGATACTAAGAAGGAGACTACAGTAGGTAAGTCCCCAGAGCCTGATATGATCTATCACAGGATACTGAGGGAGGCAAGGGGGGATGCTGGTGCACTCAAGATCTTTGTAACTCCTTAAGCCACAGGAAAGGTCCCAGAAGAGTGGAGAATAACCAATGTTGTATCATTGCTGAAGGGCAACAGGGCTAATCCAGGAAATTATAGGCTGGTGAGCCTTACATCAGTGGTAGGGAAAATATTGGAGAACATTCTTAGGGACAGGATTTACTCCCATTTGGAAATGAATGAACTTATTAGGGAGAATCTGCATGGCTTTTTGCAGAGGAGGTCTTGTCTCACAAATTTGAGAAATGATGAAGGTGATTGATGAGGGGAGGGCAATGGATGTTGTCAAAATGGATTTTACTAAAGCATTTGACAAGGTGCCTCAATATCAACTGGTCTAGAAGATTAAGTCACATGGGATGCATGGTGAGTTGGTAAGTTGGATATAAGATTAGCTTGGTCATAGAAAACAGAGGGTAGTTGTGGAAGGTGTTTTGCTGACTGGAGGTCTATGAACAGTGGCATTCTGCAAGGATCATTGCTGAGACCTCTGTTGTTTGTGTGTGTATATATATATATGTATAAATGATTTGGATGAAAATGTAGGTGGTCTGGTTAGTAAGTTTGCAGATGGCAGGAAAATTGGTGGAGTTGTGGATAGTGAAGAATTTTGTCAAAGAATATAGCAGGATACAGCTCAGTTGGAAAATGTGCAGATAAATGGAAGATGGAGTTTAATCCAGACAATGAGAGATTTTGGGAGGTCACATGCAAGAGGAAAGTATACAGTAAATGGCAGCAACCTTAGGTGCACTGATATACAGAAGGATCTTGGGGTGCAAGTCCATAGTTTCCTGAAAGTGGGAATGCAGTGGATAAGATGTTAAAGGTGGAGTACAGCACACTTGCCTTCATTGGTCAGGGCACCGAGTATAAAGTTGGCAATCATGTTACAGCTGTATAATAGTTTAGTTAGGCCACATTTGGAATATTATGTACAGTTCTGTTCACAAAACTGTAAGAAGGATGTGGAGGTTTTAGAAAGAATGCAAAAAGAAATTTACCAGGATATTGCCTTGACTGGACTGTATTAGCTATAAGGAGATGTTGGACAAATTTGGATTGTTTTTGCTAGAGTGACAGTGACTAAGGGATTACTTGATAAAAGTATGTAAAATTATGTGAGGTATGGATAAGATGGATAGTCAGAATCCTTTTCCTAGGTTGGAATTATCAAAAAACCAGGGGGCACAGGTTTGAAATGCGAGGGGGCAAATTTTAAGGAGATGTGCTGGGCAAGTTTTCTATCCAGAGGGTAGTAGATGCCTGGAATGTTCCAGAGGGTAGTAGATGCCTGGAATATGCTGCCATAGCAATACTTAAGAGGCACATTAACAGGTGGGGAATAGAGGGATATAAACCATGAGTAGGCAGAGGGGACTAGTTTAAAATGGCATCATGTTTGGCACAGACATACTGGCTGAAAGGTCTGTTTCTGTGCTGTACTGTTCTATGTTCTATGAATGTTACTTGCTACTTATCAATCCGAGCCTAAATGTTGTCCAGGTGTTGCATTTGAGTAGGAGGACTGCTTCAGTATCTAAATGTTGTTGAACATTGCGCAAACATCAGTGAACATTCCCACTTCTGACCCAAAGTGGAGGAAACATCATTGATATAGATGGCTGGGCTTCGGACACTACCCTGAGGAACTCCTGAAGAGATGCCCTGAAGCTGAGATGACTGACCTCCAACAACCACAACAATTTGCTTATATGCTAGGTATGACTTCAACCATCAGAGAGTTTGCCCCCTAATTCCTATTAATTTCAGTTTTGCTAGGGCTCCTTGATGCCACATTCAGTTTAATGCAGCCTTGATGTCAAGAAATGTCATTCTTACCTAACTTCTAGAATTCAGTTTTTTTTGGCCAAAGCTGTAATGAGGTCTGGAGCTGAGTGGCCCCAGTGGAACCCAAACTAGGCTCAGTGAGCAGGTTATTGCTGAGCAAGTGTCACTCGATAGCACAGTTGATGACACCTTCTATCAATTTACTGTTGATTGAGAATAGATTGATAAGGGTGGTAATTGGCACAGTTGGATTTGTCCTGCATTTTGTGTAGAGGACATACCTGGGCAATTTTCCACAGTGCTGTAGTTATACTGGAACAGCTTGGCTAGGGGAGTGGCAAATTCTGGAACACAAGTCTTCAGTATTATTGTCAAAAAATTGCCAGGGCCCAACACCTTTGCATTATCCAGTGCCTCCAAACATTTCTTGATATCACATGGAGTGAATTGAATTGATTGAAGACTGGTATCTATAATGCTGGCCACTACTAGAGAAGGCCGAATTGGATCCTCCACTCAGCTGCTGGTTTCATTTTCAAGAAATCACATGGTAAAAATCTTTTCATTCCAGAGAATATCCAAATAGTTCAAAATCCTCTAATTTTTCTTAAATTTTCCTGAAATATGAATATATATTCCCAACAAAATCAAATCAAATCAATGTCAATAGAAAATCCCAGCAAGTTGGTAAGAGTGCACTATATATATATAATATATATATGATCTCAGAAAAGACTACAGCACAGTACTGCTATTTAAAAAACATAAATTCCTTTTTATTTCTTCTTTTCTCCTAATAGCATTACTCCCTTACAAGGATGAACCCCTACATGAACTGCATGATCTTCTCACAAAACTGGCCATAATTTGATAGTGTAGGATAATTTTATGCACATGTACCTCCCACATCATGTGGCAATCTTACATGAAGTTGGTGGAGTGACCATGCCACCTGTTTGACACTGTCAGAATTCAAACCACTTCCTGTTCAGGCTTCACTTGATTACTAACAGTGAACTGTCAGTGCCATCTGTGTTTTGCTCTCTGCTGCAGCTTACTGATTATGAGGCAGCAGAAAATTAGTCAGCCCTGATAACAGCCAGCTAGCATGTCATCTCTAGGGCAGGGAGGTTGGGAGGGAGAGTATTAGGTTGCACTACTTACCTAAGTTCTTAAAATTACAGGGTATACGTGCACATTTGTGACCAGAAGTGCACTAATCGTCATTTCTAGTAATATTAAATATGAGGAAGGTTATACGTATGCAAGTTTTGGGCCTTACGCCTAATTAAGGTCTTGCTGCAAGACTGAGGCAGTCAGGGATATTGCAAATGTTGTGAGGGAAGGTAGATGGCAATATGGCCTCACCATTCAACATCTATGTTTATAAGAAACCCATAATCCACTCTTTGATGACTGGGTCCTCCTCCACAAGGGAAATTTAAAATAATTTTTCAATTATCTGCAAGCTTCTGCAACACTTTCTACAATCTAAGCTTCAACTCCACCTTCTTTGTATAATCCTGAAGCACAATTATTAATGGGAATGACATCCAGAGATGAATCCCTAGAGCTCTTAACATTTGTGAGGGGTCAGACGGAGCGTAATAAGCCCAAAAATGGTTGTTCCTGAATCTCCTGAAATTAGGCTAATAACTTCTCCCACTTCCTTGTAAAAAACCATTGCTGTAGATCCAAACTATCCATCACTGTTAAGCCTTATATATTATGGTTTTGCTGTCTTGTAAGTGTAATCTATTGACATTAATTCAATAATAACAATTTTCATATCTCATCTAATTCATTGCCACCTACCATATTCGGTTTTCAGTTGGATTGCAGGTATTGGGACATGAGGGTGGGAAAGGGTTCAGAGGGGTATAGTTTGGTTTCCAATGTCAGGGGTGAGGACAATCAAAGAACTTGGAGTGTGTGAGTGAAGGAGATGTAGGTGGATCTCTTGGTCCTCACAATGCTATTGGAGCACTGACTATTTTGGAGAATTTAACTTTTGCATTACTACAAGTTCCTGGCACTAACCATCCTTTAAGAAAAAATCTAATCATCTCTCCATGGTTTTCAGATACATTAATATTGCTGAAAGCCTGCAATCAAAGAACATAGAACATTACAGCACATTACAGGCTTTTCAGCCCTCGATGTTGTGCCAACCTGTAAAACCAATTTGAAACCCATCTAACCTACACTATTCCATTATCATCCATATGCTTATCCAATTACTGTTTAATCCCCTTAAACTGTTGCAGCTAGGGTGTTCCATGCCCTTACTACTCTCTGAGTAAAGAACCTACCTCTGACTTCTGTCCTATATCTATCATCACTCAATTTAAAGCTATGTCCATTCGTACTAGCCATCACATCTGAAGAAAAAGGCTCTCACTGTCCACCATGTCTAATCATTTGATCATCTGTATGTCTCCATTAAGTCACCTCTCAACCTTCTCTCTAACGAAAACAGCCTCAAGTCCCTCAGCCTTTCTTCATAAGACCTTTTCTCCTTACCAGACAACATTCTGGTAAACCTCCTCTGCACCCGTTTCAATGCTTCACATGCTTCTTATAATGCGGCGACCAGAACTTACTTAAGACTCCAAGTGTGGCCGCACCAAGCAATAACCTGAGTTTTATTATTTATCAGAAATTTAACTGTCTACATAAATACTTTAGTCACAACAGCAATCAGGGGTTAAAATTTAGCAGTGAGTAACTTACTTCCTGGCTCTCCAGACTCCTGTCCATAGCCTATAATGCACATTAGAGAATACTCTAAATTTACCTGTATGAATGCAGCTTCAGCAGCATATAAATTCAACAATGTTCAAAATGAAATAGAGGTCGTTCGGCTATAATGTGTTTTGTGATTGCAAATTCACTATAACACAATTAATGTTTTGAAGACACTGTTTCTAAAGCGCAAACTTTTAAAGGATGTATTGAATATAACACGATTTTGGCCTCAGTTTAAATGATGTTCTTATAACATGGGTTTGCACAAGAACGGAACTACCGCGTTATAGCAGTACCGACTGTAGTCTGCTTGACATTACCATTACCTTAAAC
This sequence comes from Chiloscyllium plagiosum, assembly GCF_004010195.1. Classification (NCBI taxonomy): domain Eukaryota; kingdom Metazoa; phylum Chordata; class Chondrichthyes; order Orectolobiformes; family Hemiscylliidae; genus Chiloscyllium; species Chiloscyllium plagiosum. The sequence goes on from NC_057719.1 coordinate 38,991,991, forward strand.
ACTCATTCTGTCCATTTTAGGAGTACAGCAGCACCAGTGAGCACCATCCATATATTAAACTACAATAGCATGCCAAGGTTCCTTTAGCAGCTTTTTCCAAATCTACAACCTTTAATATCAAGAAGAATAAGGATAGCAGGCACATATCAGAGCACCAACAGCTGCATTCTCTTCTCTAAGAAATATGCCATCTTAATTTGAAATTATATCCTCATTCCCTAAATGTCATTTGGCCAAACTCCTGGAACTCGATCCTTAACAGCACTGCATTTGTAGTTAATTTGTATTTGTAGTCACAGGACTACAGTGACTCACCAACACCTTCTCATGGGCAATTTCGAATGGGCAATAAATTTTGGTCTTGTCACATTGAGAATTCATTTCAAAAATGTAAGACCAAACAAACTTACCTAAATTCAGAGTGTAAGCATGTAGAAAAAGTGTACGTGCCATGTACAAACTCTCTCGGGTACACACAGCCAAGTTTTTAATGCCTGCTTAAGACTCAAATTGCCAAATTCAGGTTTGCTTAATTTAGATTGTAAATATATAGAAAAGGCTTCTGTGATGTTTTATTTAAACTAAGTAATTCATACAACTGAAAATTTTGATTTTCTTTTGATTAATAAATGACTTTGAATTAACCAGAGAACACTTGGATTTCAATCCATCACTATGTACTAGAAGTATTGCAGAGCAGAATGCCAACACAGACAAAGATCAGTATTATAACAGGAACTTAATTTCTGCTTGTATTCCCATTTAAGTCTTTAAATATTATATGTAGTGTTTGTTGTCTAATGCAAGAAATTTTCACTTAGAATGCAATTAATTATTTTCAAATCTGAGGCATTTGATTGTATTATAGACCCCCTAATAGTCAGCGGGAAGTTGAGAAACAAATTTGTCAGGAGATAGCAGTTATCTGTAAGAACAATAGGGCGGTTATGGTAGGGGATTTTAACCTTCCAAACATAGACTGGGACTGCCATAGTGTTAAGGGTTTAGATGGAGAGGAATTTGTTAAGCAAATTCAGTATGTGGATGTACCTACTAGAGAAGGTGCAAAACTTGACCTACTCTGGGGAAATAAGGCAGGGCAGGTGACTGAGGTGTCAGTGGGGGAGCACTTTGGGATCTGCAACCATAATTCTCTCAGTTTTAAAATAGTGCTGGAAAAGGATAGATCAGATCTAAAAGTTGAAGTTCTAAATTGGAGGAAGGCCTTTGATGGTATTAGGCAAGAACTTTCCAAGGCAGACTGGGGGCAGATGTTCACAGATAAAGGGATGGCTGAAAATGGGAAGCCGTCAGAAATGAGATTTCAGAGACAGTATATTCCTGTTCGGCTGAAAGGAAAAGCTGGTAGGTGTAGGGAATGCTGGATAACTAAAGAAACTGAGGGTTTGGCTAAGAAAAAGAAGGACGCATATGTCAGGTACAGACAGGATAGATCGAGTGAATCCTTAGAAGAGTACAAAGGCAGTAGGAGTATACTTAAGAGGGAAATCAGGAGAGCAAAAAGGGGACATGAGATAACTTTGGCAAATAGAGTTAAGGAGAATCTGAAGGGTTTTTACAAATACGTTAAGGACAAAAGGGTAACTAGGAAGAGAATAAGGCCCTCAAACATTCATTCCTGATGAAGGGCTTTTGCCCGAAATGTCAATCTTCCTGCTCCTCAGATGCTGCCTGACCTGCTGTACTTTTCCAGCACCAATCTAATCACCCCCCCCAACCCCAAAAGATCAGCAAGGCGGCCTTTGTGTCTAGCCACAGGAGATGGGGAGATACTAAATGAGTATTTTGCATTGGTGTTTAATGTGACGAAGGACATGAAAGATAAAGAATGTACTGAAATAGATGGTGACATCTTGAAAAATGTCCATATTACAGAGGAGGAAGTGCTGGATGTCTTGAAAAGCATAAAAGTGGATAAATGCGCAGGACCTGATCAGGTGTACCCTCGAGCTCTGTGGGAAGCTAGGGAAGTGATTGCTGGGCCTCTTACTGAGATATTTGTCTCATCAATAGTAACAGGTGAGGTGCCAGAAGACTGAAGGTTGGTTAACGTGGTGCCACTGTTTAAGAAAGGTGATAAGGACAAGCCAAGGAACTATAGACCAGCGAGTCTAATGTCAGTGGTGGGCAAGTTATTGGAGGGAATCCTGAGGGACAGGATGTACATGTATTTGGAAAGGCAAGGACTGATTAGGGATAGTCAGCAAGGCATGTGCATGGGGAATCATATCTCACAAACTTGATTGAGTGCTTTGAAGAAGTAACAAAGAGGATTGATGAGGTCAGAGTGGTGGACGTGATATATGTGGACTTCAGTAAGGCGTTTGGCAAGGTTCCCCATGGGAGACTGGTTAGCAAGGTTAGATCTCATGGAATACAGGGAGAACTAGCCATTTGGCTCAAAGGTAGAAGACACAGAGTGGTGGTGGAGGGATGTTTTTCAGACTGGAGGCCTGTAACCAGTGGAGTGCCGCAAGGATCAGTGCTGAGTTCACTGCTTTTCATCGCTTATATAAATGACTTGGGTGTGAGCATAAGAGGTACAGTTAGTAAGTTTGCAGATGACACCAAAATTGGAGGTGTAGTGGACAGTGAAGAGGGTTACCTCAGATTACAACAGGATCTGGACCAGATGGGCCAATGGGCTGAGAAGTGGCAAATGGAGTTTAATTCAGATAAATGCAAGGTGCTGCATTTTAGGAAAGCAAATCTTAGCAGGACTTATGCACTTAATGGTAAGGTCCTAGGGTGTATTGCTGAACAAAGAGACCTTGGAATGCAGGCTCATAGCTCATTGAAAGTGGAGTCGCAGGTAGATAGGATAGTGAAGAAGGCGTTTGGTATGCTTTCCTTTATTGGTCCGAGTATTGCATACAGGAGTTGGGAGGTCATGTTGCGGCTGTGTAGGACGTTGGTTAGGCCACTTTTGGAATATTGCGTGCAATTCTGCTCTCCTTCCTATTGGAAGGATGTTGTGAAATTTGAAAGGGTTCAGAAAAGATTTACAAGGATGTTGCCAGGGTTGGAGAATTTGAGCAAAAGGGAGAGGTTGAATAGGCTGTGGCTGTTCTCCCTGGAGTGTTGGAGGCTGAGGGGTGACCTTATACAGGTTTATAAAGTCATGAGGGGCATGGATAGGGTAAATAAACAAGGTCTTTTCCCTGGGGTGGGGGAGTCCAGAACTAGAGGACTTAGGTTTATGGTGAGAGAGGAAAGATATAAAAGAGACCTAAGGGGCATCGTTTTCACGCAGAGGGTGGTACATGTGTGGAATGAGCTGCCAGAGGAACTGGTGAAGGCTCATACAATTGCAACATTTAAAAGGCATCTGGATGGGCATATGAATAGGAAGGGTTTGGGGGGATATGGGCTGGATGCTGGCATTGAGTTGGGATATCTAGTCGGGCATATCGAGTTGGACCGAAGGGTCTGTTTCTGTGGCATACATCTCTGTGACTCTATGTGCACAATCACAAACAGGAATCTCACTGCAAATATGTAAAACTTCACTTAATTGGAACAACAAAATTGCTATCTAAGAGTCAATGGGGGATCTTAGGCAGCTGAGCCAGGAGTGCTGACAGCAGCAGGAGGTATGAGTATCAAGTCTAGCAGGAACAGAGCCAGCAGGAATCCAAGAAATCAGTCTGCGGGCCAGAGGCGGTATGGAGGCTGATTTTGTTCTTCAGGCTGTCAGTCATCATGCTCAGTAAAGCTGCACTGTCAAAACTACTACCAGATCTAATCCTTCAGTCTTTGGCATGCACCTTCCCCGATGCATGAAACAAAATAAATAGAACGGGGGAAAGACAATACATTATTTTAAAATACTCAGGAAACTCAAATAGTTTTCACTATCAGCACACAGCTAAAGAGTGATTTTAATGGGCTAGAATGTGCTGTCAAAATATCAACATGGCTAATGGTACTTTCTTTTATTTACATGCTAATACTGCAGCAATCTCATGAGAGGGGTAGTTGAATAATTTATCTCAAATAAGAATGGGAAAGAAAGACTTGTGTTTACATAATAGCTTTTGCAATCTTAGGATCTTAGGATAGTAACGAAAGGGTAACTTATTATACAGCACGATTACTCAGCATGGGAAAACACGAGCGCAGGAAGGAGAGGTTTGACAGTCAGTCAGGAAGTTAAGAGATAAATATGAGCGTTAGTAAGGAGGCACAACAGATAGCACCCCTGTCTAACTGGTACAAAGTCTTCAATACTTGCAAAGTTAAGAAGAAAATGTGAGAAAGGTGGCCTAATTTCCAACCAATTTCCATTCCCAGCAGGGAACAGGTGACATAGAGTTTTTTTTTGTAAATATATTTATTCGCAAAAAAACATTTTTTTGACTTTACAAAAATGTAAAGTTATAAAAAAAAGAAGAATGCAAATTACAATGCAACTACTATCTACTAACTACTAACCTAACCTATAAAACAAAACAAAATGAAACATTGTACAAAACAACACCAATAAATAAGTAAATGACTGAAAAACAAAACAGAAGAACACGTAAGAACACAGAATAACAATGCTCAGCGCAAAGCTGTCAAGTAAAAAATGGGGAACATTTCATATATATACTCGTATTCACTCAGGAGTCCCCCTTTCCAGGGCTCAGCACACCTAATCATCCTGGTTAAACGAACACCCGAGTTAAGAATAGCAGACAAATCTATGTCCAAATAACTCAAAAAGGGCTGTTCATGTCTTATAAAAAAGGTTTGTTGTGTGGTGCACCATATTCGTGAAAAGATCCAAGAGAATGTGCTCCACAATTAATTTTCGCCATCCCAGCAAGCCTGGCAGGTTCTCAGACACCCAATTCATCAGAATATTCTTTCATGCACGGTAAGAATATTGAATAGTTTCTTCCCATGCCCGTCGAAAGATTATAAATTCAGTAAACCTCGAAGGAGAGATGTTGGGTCTACCTTAGCTTCAATCCTCAATATCCTCACTATCTTTGCCGCCACAGTGCTCCAAAAAGCATGGAGCCTTTGGTATATCCAGAAGCAATGGGTATGAGTACCTACAGTTATTTTATATTTGGGGCACATTGGAGACTTTTTAAAACTTCACCAGACGGTCCGATGCCAAATGAACCCGTGCAGAACTTTTATCTGCATTGTGTATGCCAAATTATAGATTGAGATCTTTTGTGTGTTCTTCCATACGTCCTCTCATGTTTCAGAAGAGATCTCCACTCCTAGTTGTTGCTCCCAAAGTTCACATAGCCAGTTAATATCCTGCCAGGCCCTACCACCCAGTAGGCGATAGAGGGCAATAACCGACAGGGTGCTTGTAGCACGTAGCAACAACCTTTCTATATCAGGCTTATAGGGCTTAGTAAGAAGCATAGTCTTCTTCTAGATGAAATCCCTAACCTGAAAAAAATTGAAAAAATCTCTACCGGGCAGTCCGTATTTGCGGCTCAATTGCTCAAAGGATATCATAACCCCCTCAAACAAGTCTCCCAAACTAGAAATTCCTCTCGCTGCCCATTGTTTGAACCCTGAGTCCATCATCCCTGGTCAGAATCCAGGCATACCAACTATGGAAGTAAATCGTGAAGTCATAGATAAGCAACTCTCACTCTGACGCATTGCCCTCCATGCCTTGACCACACTAATAAAAATGGGGTTCCGGCAATGGTCCATAACTGTCCTCATCTTATCCATAAACAACAGGTTAATAAGAGGCCACTTTGCCTGGGAAGCCTCGATATCCAGCCATATGGAGTCTGGATTATTACCTGCCCAATCGGATTGATTTCCCATACATCAGGAGATATCAATTGAGTTCCATGCCTCCCATCTCTGTAGATCACGCCTAATATTGTCGAGCAGGTGAGCAAAATTAGTCCAAAATAACCGATCAAACATGGGAGTAATAAAAATACCTAAATATCGAAAACCCACCCGTGACCACTTAAAGGGGAACCTAGGGCCACTTTCAACCTCTGACACTTCCTTAAGGTCCCTCAAAAGCATAGCCTCCGACTTTGCAAAGTTGTTCTTATATCCAGAAAAAGCCCCAAATGAATTAATACGTTGTATCAGATGGGGTATGGAGGTCATCGTGTCTGATAAAAATAAAAGGATGTCATGCGCGTATAGTATAATCTTGTGTACCCTCAATCCCACTTACGGAGCAGTTATGTGGATGCTCTGAGGAATGGCCTCTGCCAGTGTTTCTATCACCAACGTAAACAACAACAGTGAAAGGGGGCAGCCTTGACAAGTACCCCTGCCAATCCTAAAATTCCCAGACTTCACCCCATTGGTGATGACCGCGACCAGAGGGTGGTGATATAAAACGTCCACCCATCTAGCAAAGACTCCACCCAACGCAAACCGCTCTAAGACATAAAAGAGATACAGCCATTCCACCTGGTCAAATGCTTTCTCTGCATTTAAGGAAATCACCAATCCCTGGATCGATCATTGCTGACATACTTGGACCATATTCAGCAACCTTCTAATATTATTAGAGGACCTACGACCCCTTATAAAACCTGTCTGGTACTCTTTGACAATATAGGGCAACACCTTCTCCAATCTCAGCATCAAAATCTTAGACAGAATCTTAAAGTCTGAATTTAATAGAGAGATGGGCCAATATGAAGCACAATACCCAGAAACCTTCCCCTTCTTAAAAATGAGCGAAATATTAGGTTCTTTCAAAGAGGGTGGTAAGCATTCATGCATCTAGGGGTGACTGTACATTTTCAGCATCGGCCCTGACAGAATCCCTCTAAACTCCTTATAAAACTCACCCCGGAGACCATCAAGGCCAGGTGCTTTCCCACTCTGAAGTTGCCTATCTGCCTCCTGTATTTCCTGAGCTGTCAAGGAGGCATTAAGAAGACTTGGCTTGTTCCAGGATTACCCCCAGGAGGTCCAGGCTCTTAAAAAAGGTTTCTATCTTTCTAACTACAAATGACCATTGCTACCAAAAAACTACAAAGAAAACCAACTGTAAAACCTTGAACAGGAGACTCTCCCCTCCCCTGCCCATAGTGGGCACTCACCCTGCCCCACCCTCCCTTCCCCCTCTCCACCTTCACAATTCCTTCAAGCCCGGACTGCGCCCCAGCCTTATGCAAAAATAAATAAGTAAACAAGAAGATGATCCTTAAATCAACAAAAGAAGACAGACAGGATAAGCACTCCACCTATCCCCAGCTCCACATCAGCCCTAATTATGACTAAAAAAAACGAACAAAAAAAGGGGAAAACAACAAACAGCACCCATTAAATTTCCCATGATAAAATCCAGTCATAAAAAGTATTATAGAAACAACATATTCTAAGACTTTTTTCCCCTTAAAATATTTATTAGGGAGAGAGGAAAAACAAAAGAAAGGGAAGGGGAAAACATGGGGAAAGAAGGAAAAGAAGACAAACAATAACCATATTCTTCAAATCAGTTGGTCATTTTTAGAGTGTTCACAAAGTTCTTGGCTTTATCCGCCGAGTCAAACATATAAACCGAATCCTCATTGCTGAAACAGAGCACCGCTGGGTATCTCATGGAGTCCTGTATGCCCAGGTTCTTCAGCCTCTTCTTAACTTCATCGAAGGACTTCCTCTTTTGGATTACAGTGCTGAGAAATCTTGGAAGAACATAATTTTTGACCCCTTGTGCAACAGTGTCTGTGGATGTTTCCTCAGTGATCTGGAGACTTCTATCACTTTTTGTTTGTCCTTGTATGATTGGAAGCGCACTAGGACCGGGCGAGGGCGCTGTACTAGTCCGGACCTGCGCACCGCGACCCGATAGGCCCTTTCAATCTGCAGCCAGCCAGACTTGATTTGAAGACCCAGGAACTACGGCAGCCAGTTTTCAAAGAAGCTGACTGGCTGCCCACCTTCTTCACCCTCCAAGAGCCCGACAATCCGCAGATTCGTCCTCCGATCTCAATTTTCGAGGTCGTCGACTTGATCTCGCAAGGCCCACACTTGCTGCTCCAGACCCGGACGAGGCCTTGATCGCCACTTGCTCCTCCATCCGCACCCTGAGGCCCTGGAGCTCCTGTTCATGCTTTTGTAGTATGAACACGATAGCGTGGAGCTGGGCACAAATCTCCTTGAACACAGCCTCAACCTTCGTGGTAAGTCTTGCCATCACCACTGCCAATTCTTGCGGGTCCGTGAAGTTCCTTGAGGGTTCAGGAGAGGCCGCTGCTGTGAACTCTGGTATATCCGGTGCTGCAGCGGAGTGTCCTCCCTGCTGCTATTTGCTCGCTCCCTTTCCCTTTGGTATCCTTTGCACTCCAGAGTTTGAAGAAATATATATTCTCAAAATTTTAAATTAATAATTCTTTCATAGAAGTTAGCCAGGGAAAGCAAAAAACCACTAATATGTCTTGGCTGTTAGGCAGAGCTATCCACGGCAGTTCTAATGAATCGCTGCCATCTTGCCAAGTCCTTGTGATGCAAAGTTTAAAAATTGTAGATGTATGAGAACATAGACATTTCATACAGCTGCCATATCGAAGATTTTGCAGAAAACAAAGCCATACGGCATGGGAATAAAGGTGTGGATCATCTTATGAGGAAACATTAGACAGGCTGGGTTTGGCGTTTAGAAGAGTAAGAGGTGACTTGATTGAAACATTTACAATCCTGAGAGATCTTGATAAGGTGGATGTTGGAAGGATTTTTCCACTTCTGGTAGAATTGCAAATCTGTGGTGTTTACAGATCCCTAAACGTGGCAGGACAAGTTAATGGGGTACACACATTTAGCAAGCTGGTCACACTACAGAAAAGAGACAGAAAAGAGTTTGGTGACTACCAGGAAGACAGCATGGACAGGTGATGCAGGAGTCCTCTTTCAGGGGAAAGGCATTGCAGCAGCCTGATCAGTGGCATCACGACTGGCTCTGTTGTATAGCAGGGAGGACCAAAATGTAGGCGAGCAATAGTGATAGGTGGCACAGATTGGTGTTTCTGTAAAGCTTATGCCTCAACTGATGAAGGTAAGCATCCATATGCCTTCTTGACCAACTCATCCATTTGTGTTGCCACTCTCAGGGAACTGTTGACATGCATGCCCTTTGTATGTTTATGCTACTAAGGATTCTGTCATTTACTTTCCTCCTGCATTCGATCTTCCAAAATCCACTGCCTTGCATGTGGCCAGATTAAACTCCATCTGCATTTCTCTGCGCAAGTCTCCAGCCTATCTATAATCTTGCTGTATCCTCTGCTGTATCCTCTGGCAATTCTCCTCACTATCTGCAGCATCCCAATCTTTGTGTTGTCCATAAACTTACAAATCAGGCCACCTAAGTCCTCCTCAAAATCATTTATACATATTACAAACAACAGCGGTCCCACTATTAATCCCTGTGGAACACCACTGGTCACAGGTCTCCAGTCAGAAAAACATCCTTCCACTGCTACTCTCTGTCTTTTCAAACTGAGCCAGTTCTTTATCCATTTTACCAGCTCACTGTGAACCCCATTTGACTTCATCTTTTGCATCAGCCTGCTGTGAGGGACCTTGTCAAAGAACTTGCTAAGTCCATATAGATAACATCTTCATTAATCATCTTTGTTACTTCCTGGAAAATCTCAATCAAGTTTGTGAGACACAACTTTCCCTGCACAAAGTCTTGCTGCCTATTGCTAATAAATCCATATTTTACAAAATGTGAGTAATTCCTATCCCTAAGAATCTTCTCCAATAATTTCCCTACCACTGACATAAGGTCCACCGGCATGTAATTTCCCAGACTATCCTTGTTGCCCTTCTTAAACAAAGGAGCAACATTGGCTCTTCTCCAAGTCCTCTGGGACCTCTCCTGTGGCTAAACAGGATACAAAGATTTCATACAAGACCCCAGAAACATCCACACTTGCCTCCTTCAGCATTCTGGGATACATCCCATCAGGTCCTGGGGATTTGTCCACTTTTACGCTTTTCAAACCACCGAAAAGCTCTTCCTTTTTCATATTGATATACTCTAGAATATCAATATGTCCTTCTGAAGACTTACCATTTACCATGTCCTTCTCCATTGTGAATATCAATGCAAAGTACTCGCTAAGGATCTCACCTACTTCCTCTGCCTTCACATATAAATTCACTCCTTTGTACTTGAGTGGATCTAACCTTTTCCTAGTACCATTTTGCTCCTTATATACTCTTTTTATAAAATGCATTGGAACCTTCCTGAATCCTGTTTGCCAAAGACATTTCATTGACCCTTTTAGCCTTCCTAATTCCTTGTTTGAGTTGTTTCCTGCTATTTTTGTATTCTTCAAGGGCTGTATGTGTCTTCAGTTTTCTCCCTTTTCTTTTTGACTAAGCTTTCAAAATTTCTCTTATTATTGACGTTCGAGAACGTGCTGGTCCTGAACTCTAATCTCAGTTACCCAAAGTAACTTTTCAATAATAGAGTTTACACTGCATATTTGTGATTCTTTACTCATTCAGGGCCCTGTTATCGCAAACGTCAGTCTTAGGTCTGCACCATCTTGGGTGACTCAACTGGCCTGCTTGATCTTCAGTTCTCCTTATCTTTCTGTGGAATTTAATTAAATGTTATTGTTACACAGACTCTTATTTTCCAAATGCTGAACTAAAATTCTCAGCACCACTTTTGGTAAAATATCTCATCATGCCAGAACAAATTGTGCATAACTATAGCACTTGTTTCAAGAATAACTTGCAATTTAATTTAACTCTATTAATATTAACCCCCCTCATCCCTAATTCATCATTACAGCATCAACTATATTCAAAGAACTTGGCTTGCATCATGGGTGATGGAGACTGTGAATCAGAGATTGAGTTGACCATAATTTATAACATTGGGAGGTGACAGCCCAGTGGTATTATCACTAGACTGTTAATCTAGAGATCAATGTTCTGGGGACCTGGGTTCAAATCCTGCCATGGCTAATTGTGGAGTTTGAGTTCAATTTTTAAAAAAAACTGGTATTAAAAATCTAATAATGACCATGAATCAATTGTCAAAAAAAAACATTGGTTCACTAATCCCCTTTGGGAAAAGAAACTACCACTCTTAACTTTTTCACTTTGTCCACCCCAGTCAACACCAGCACCTCCACATCATGGCTACACTTACCTGATCTGGCCTACATGTGACTCCAGACCCACAGCAAGTCTTAACTGCCCTCTGGGCAATTAGGGATGGGAAATATTGCCTAACCAGCAGTGTCCTCATAACGTGCATGAACTGAAAAAAAAAAGTATTATTATCCTTACCAGTAACCAATATTTTTATGTGTGAATTGCATGTGGGAATGAATAAGTGAGAAATTGCATTTGAAATCCAGGTTAAGTGTGTGAGAATAAATAGCCTTCTTTGTGATTAACTTATAAAAAATTACTGTTGGAAATATTTAATTGGAGCACACAAAGCAAGGGTAAGAAAATATCATTTCTTCCACGGAAAACATTCTAATCGCTGGCAGTAAAGGAAAGCATTTAAATTTCTGTTTGCAACAATGGACTACTTTTGGTAACAATGAGAAAAGAATTGAAAGCTGACATACATAACAATTCTGTAATACTGCACAGTTTCGGAGTAAGAATCATGGCAACTAAATCTCTCATAACTATTATATATAGTATAGCTCAAATAAACTAATAGGAAAACTGGTAATCGAGAACAATAGAGTTTTTTAAAGTGTATTTAGGAGCCCTTTCTCACTTCTATTCATAAAATCTATTATTTCCTTCTCAGGAGCACTGCTGTATACATCCATCTATTCTAAGGTATTCCCAGGACTCATACCATCAAAGTCAAAGGACATCACTGTAGAAGTGTAGTGTCTCAGGCCTAATGATTTTCAGCTGCTTCATCAACCTGGGGACTGTCATTGACCAGAAAAATAATTAGATCAGCCATGTAAATAATATGACTAGAAGAGATGATCAGAGGCTGGGAATTCAGAATGTTGCCTGCCTTCCACTGCAGTGCACCTGCCAGGAGTAGTGGAAAACTCTCTACTGCCTAGATAAATGGAACTACAACCACACTCAAGAAACCATCCAGGATAAACCAGCTGGCATCCCATCCACCACCTCCATCACCAACATACAGTGGCTTTTAACACCTAGATGGACAAGGGTAGCAGATGCATGGGAACGCTACTAACTGCAAATTCTCTTCCAAGTCACACACCATGCTCATTTAGAATATATTGTCATTCCTTCACCATTGATGAGTCAAAATCCTGGAATTATTTTTTCAGCAGCATTGTAAATGTTCCTACAACCCAAAGATAGCAACAGTTCAAGAAAGAAGCTCAGGGGCATTTAGAGATCAGCAACTATTGTTGGCCTAACCAGTTTCACTCATCTCCTCTGAACAGGTAATAATAATAAACTTTAATACTTTCAAAAGGAAACTGGATGAGAGAATAGATTGAAATCTTGAAATAAACTTAATGGAATGAGGGAAATTTCAGTGGAGTCTAATGATCAGTGCAGACTAGTTGGGTAAAATGGCCAGATGATGTGCTATAGATTCCATTTAACAGTATACAATAATTCAGGCACAAGATAACTTTTCTTTAGCATTAACTAGAATTAAGACAGAAACTGCTTTGCCTAACTAACTTTAAAAAGCACAACACACTTATGGGGCATTCTTATTGTAATAAAATTTCCAACATGCCTCACAGGAGTATTGTTAGCTAAATTGGGTACTCTGCAAAGAAAAGCAACACTTGGGAAGATGGCAGAATGTTTGGTTAGAAAGGTGAATTTGTCGAACTATATTAAAGTATGAACGAGAGATAGAGAAATAAATAGGTTTATAGGGTAAATTCCAGAGCCTGAAATGCAGTAACCATTTGTGGAAGAAAAATAACTCACACTTATTGAACCTTTTTACTCATTTATGTAATATGGGTATCACTGCTGTGTCAATATTTTATTGTCCATCACCACATGTCCCTGAGAAGATGGTGCAATGCTGCCATCCTAGCTTCTGACCTGTTCTTATAGCCACAGTACTGATGTGGCTAGTCCAGTTTAGTTCTGGACAATAGCAACACCAGGATGTTGATCGATTCACTGACAGCAATATTATTGAATGTCAAAGGAGTGATGGTTAGATTTTCTCTGTTTGGAGAAGTTAATTCTTGGTACTTGTGTGGCATGAATGTTACTTGCCACTTGTCTCTTCTAACCTGAATATTATTTAGATCTTGTTGCATTTGGACATGGACTACTTTAGTCTTTTGAAGGTTCCAATTGCTGGAAACGGTTATAATACACCTGTCAGTAAATTCATATGGTATGTCTAAATGCTGAACTAAATAAGAGAACTTTGCTTTTAAGCGGAACCAGGTGCATCATTTAAAAGCATGGTCAAGTAGAGGATGTGATAACTATGGTGTGAACATACTTATCAGGAAAGTCTAAGTATCCAGTAACAATTTTTCATTGACTGCATATAATTTCAAGTACAGTACTGACAGCTGTCAAAAAGAAACAGACCACTAGACAGTCAGGAAATTGCTGCTCACACTTTGGAGATCAATTTGGTCCTTGTCAATGTTGCAAATGGATGAGTGAAATCAACAGAAAATAAAACTGGATAGGTTGTAACGTGTGCTGCTGATTCATAGTTATCCAATTTACAGTGACTCTGCTTTCTGTTTTGATTTGAAATATTATGTATTGTGCAAATCAAACAGTTGGTACTGGTTTCTTGCTATTCTTCTTTTCCTTTTTTTAGGAAATTTTTTTTTAGTTTTCATCTGAGAATTACTGTCTGACAATATGATTAATACCTTGTATTGAAATAAACTGGAGAATGAAGTTACCTGTGGATACATTATTCTGTAATTAAGTAAGTCTATTAATCATAGGGTATGTGTAAAAAATTACAGAAATCCTGGTTTGCTTATTAGATTTGTATACATGCTGTGAAGAGTAAAGTGATAGTGATGCAAGGAAAAGGCAGAAATATGGAAATGTCCATAATGTCCACTGTTTGGTTTTTGAACAATCAATGAGGAGAACGATCAAATGCCCTCCAGCAGTGGCATGCACAGCTAATTGCCATTGATGTAGTGTCAGTAAAGTATGAATCTGAAAGCACAAGTTACATCTAATCACAGGAATGGAGATTTCAGGCCCAAATAGTTACAGATCTGTGGAGCTAACATTTGGAATTCAATCATAGAAACATAGAAAACATGAGCAAGAGAAGTCATCTGGCCTGCTCGGTCATTCATTTTGATCCTGGCTGATCATCCAAGTCTATAGCCTGTTCCTATTTCTCCCCATATCCTTTCATCTTTTAGTCCCAAATGGTATGACCAACTCCTTCTTGAAATCATTCATGGTTTTGGCCTCAACATTTTCTATGGTTGGCTCACCACAGAAATAGCTCCTCATGAAGAAATTTCTCATTTTTGTCCTAAATGGTTTAACCTGCATCCTTAGACTGTGTCCTTCGATTCTGGACTCCTTCACCATCTGGAAAATCCTTCCTGCATCTACCATCTAATCCTGTTCAAATTTTATGGTTCTCTTGAAAATCCCCCCTCATTCTTCTAAACTCGAGCAAATATGATCCTAACTCATTCCACCTCTTCTCATATGTCAGCCCTGCCATCATAGTAACTAGTCTGGTTAATCTTCACTTCTCCCCCTCATAGCAAAAATATCCTTTTAAGGAGACCAAAACTGCACAGTATATTCCAGGTGTGATCTCACAAGACCCTGCATAATGGCAGCAAGACATCCCTACTCCTATAATCAAATCCTCTGACTGTAAATTCACGTTCAATTCTGGTCTCCCTGCTATAGGAAAGATGTTATGAAACTTGAAAGAATTCAGAAAAGATTTACAAGAATATTACCAGAGTTGGAGGGGTTGAGCTACAGGGAGAGATTGAATAGGCTGGTGCTATTTTCCCTGGAGTGTCAGAGGCTGAGGGGTGATGTTATGGAAGCTTATGAAATCATGACAGACGTGGATACAGTGAATAGTCAAGGTCCTTTCCCCTGGGTAGGGGAGTCCAAAACTAGAGGATATAGTCTTAAGATGAGAGAGGAAATATTTGAAAGGAGCCTAAGGGACAACTTTTTCACAGAGAATAGTACATGTATGGAATGAACTGCCAAAGGAAGTGGTGGAGGATGGTAAATTATAATATTTAAAGGGCATTCGGATGAGTATATGAATAGGAAGGATTTAGTCCTTTTGTAACGGACTCCACAATGTCTCCCACATGAGATTTACAGGTCTATAATTCCTGGTTTTCTCTATGCCTCCCTTCTTTAATAGAATAGTTACATTATCAGTAGGAACTGTTAGAGAGGTATGGGCCAAATGCTAGCAAATGGGACTAGATTATTTTAGGATATCTGGTCAGCATGGTTGAATTTTCCCAAAGGGTTTGTTTCTGTACTAGGCATCTTTATGACTTTATGAAGGTCAAAATATCATTTGCCTCCTTAACTGCCTGCTGCATTCTTATGCTTACCTTCAGCGACTGGTGTCCAAGGACATACAGTTCTCATTGCACAGTTTCTTCTCTCAATTTATAAACATTCATATAATAATGTACCTTTCTATTTTTGCTACTAAAGTGGATAACCTCACATTAACCCACATTATACTGCATCTGCCCTGCAATTGCTCACTCACTCAACTTGTGCAAATGACACTGAATCATCTCTGCATCCTCCCACCTAGTGGCATCTGCAAATTTGCAGATATTATATTTAGTTTCCTCTCCAAATCGTAATATACATTGTGAATAGTTGGGGTCCTAGTACACTGATCTGTGTGGTCCCCCACCAGTCACTGCCTGCTATATGGAAAAAAGACCCATTTATTCCTACTTTTTGTTTCCTGCCTGCCAACCAGTTTTCTATCCATATCGATACACTATCCCCAATCCCATGCAGTTGAATTTTACACAATAATTTATGTGGGATTTTGTCGAAAGCCTTCTGAAAGTCCAAATAAACCACATCCACTGGTTCTCTCATTAACTGCATTAGTTACATTTTAGAACAATTCTAGTAGATTTGTCAATCATGATTTCTCTTTTGTAAATCCATGCTGAGTCTGTCTGATCTTGCCACTGATTTCTAAATGCTCAGCTATTAATCCTTTTGTAATGGACTCCAGAATGTCCCCCACATGAGATTTACTGGTCTACAATTCCTGGTTTTCTCTCTGCCTCCCTTCTTTAATAGAAGGGTTACATTATCAGTAGGAACTGACTGTGAAACCTTACGGTGAAAGTTTTTATGCTCTCTCAAATTACTCTTGTACTTACTTGCTCCTTCTTAACCAATCCTTTGTCTTCCTTCAGTAAATTCTAAACGACTCCCAGTCCTCAGGTTCATTGTTTTCTTCCTGGCCAATATGTATGCCTCTATTAGATATAATACTATCTCCAATTTCCCTTGTAAGCCAAGACTTGGCCACCTTTCCCATTTAATTTTTGCATCAGACAGGAATGAACAATTGTTGCTGTTCACCAATGTGCTCTTTGAATGTTTGCCATTGCTTTTAAGTAATGTTCCCCAAACTATTACAACCAAATCATGCCTCATAACATTGTTGTTTCCTCTATCTAGATTCAGGACTTAGTCTCAGAAACAATGACATCACTCTCCATCTTGATGAGGAATTCTACATTAGGGTTGTTAATCCCGAAGGGGCCTCCCACAACTAGGTTGCCTACTATTCCTTTCTCATGATAAATACCCAGTCTAGATTGGCCTTTTCTCTAATTGATTCCTCAATGTATTGATCAAGAAAGCCATCCTGTATACACTCCAAGAAATCTGATTTGCTTAATCTGTATGCAAATTACATCACACATAATTACAGATGTTCCTTTTTTGCATGGATCTTTAATTTCCGGCTTAATGCCATTCCCAACATCATCTCTACAGTTTGGGGGGTCCATGTATAAACTCCACTGATATATTTTGCCCCTTGATATTTCTCAACTTTACTTGTACAAATTCAACATCATTGGAGCTGATACCCTTCCTCACTATTGCTATTTATTTTTTAACCAGCAATGCAACTCCTCCACCTATTTTGTCTGTCCTTCCGATGTACTGAATGACTCTGGATATTCAGATGACATCCCTAGTCATCCTGCAGCCATGCCTTCATAAGCCCAACTGTAGCATACCTGTTTTCATCTATATTAGTGATTAATTCATCAACCTTATTGTGAATGTTCTGTACATTAAGGCACAAAGTCTTAAGGCTTGTCTTTTTAACATTACTTGTCATATTTTCACTACTTTTCATTTATCTTATTATCCTTTTTATCTTGTTTCTTGAATCTTCATATGACTCCTTTTATAGGTTCTCATATCCTGCTATTTTAGTTTATAGCTTCCCCAATCAAACTTGCAAATACACTCCTAAGACATCAGTCCTCATCCTGCCTAGGTCTAATCTGTCCAGTTTAACCTGGTCCCCACTCCCTCAGAACTGGTCAATATTTATCACTCATCCCAAATTGCCCTTGGAAAGTATATTGTGATCTGCTCTTTGAATCACCCTGCATTCTGTGTGGTGTAAGTACACTCCAAAGTGCTATTTGGGAGAAGTTCCTGGATTATTAACTAATATCACTGAAGGCCAAAAAATATTTTTCTAAGGCAGGATAGTGTATGATTTGGAAGAAAATGTGCAGATAGTGATGTTCCCTATGATTGTTGCCTTTGATCTTCTAGATGGTAGAATGTATGCATTTGGCAGATGGGGTTGAAAGGGGCATGGCATGAAGTCCATCTTTTGGTTGGTTTATTTTACTGGTGAAAAAAAATGGTTGCCTAAGGTGGTAGATAGGATGCTCAACGCATTGACTTTTTTTTCCTGGATCAGGCCAAGTTTCTTGAGTGTTGTTGGAACTACACACATCTAGGAAAGTATAGACATTATTCCATCACACAGCTGATTTGTCTTATGGCTGGCAGACTTTGAGGAGTCAGCAAGTGAGTTAATCACCATGAAGTTCCCAGCTTCTGTCCTGCTCATGTGACACAGGATGGATCTCAGGATGTTGATATGGAGGGAGAGGTGTTTCAATGATAGTTATACCATTGAACAGCCTGGGTTAGGAATTAGACTCCTCTTGTTGAAAATAGCCTTTGCTTGATTACATGATATGCCACCAGGATGTGAAGTGATAACTTATGTACTGATATGCTGTCATCACATTATGATACTTATGTTGGCTCCTGAAATGCAAGAACAAAATGTAGGTCACATTGTACTGAAGAATACAACGAACTAAAAGAACTTGATTTCTACATATGTATATTAGAATCACTGGCACTTGCATGCCTGAGCTCAAACTAAGCACTTTGTACACCCTTCAGTGCAACATGCTGCAACAAAACAGTCAGTAAATGGAGACTGCAAAATTTGTACCATAGGTCCTATGCCATGATACAGTGAGGACATCATGAGTATGTCCCTTAAAGGTATATCAAACATTTGCTGCAAGACATAATGCAAAGAAAACAAATCCCAAACAGATAGAAATAGATATGTATAGGCATGTGCTGTCAATTTAACAGTCTTATAAACATGTAAAATCAGAGTTAACAGGCTTAATAATTAAAATTTCAATGGAACATTTGGAAGTTTGACAACAACTGATCTGGTGAAAGTATCCCACTTGGAGAGACAGGTGTTATTCTCAGCTGCTCTGGGTTGACAACTTGGGTTGTCTTGCTGCTGGTTGGTGCCACTTGGTATTACTGCGTACTCATCATTGTTGGAGTTTACTTTCTGTGTGTATTGTATCATACATTGATCTGACTTGGCTTCTGTTTCTTCAGAATGTAGCATCACAATCGATAATGACTTCATACAACTTTTACTGACTGTATATTTCAGAAGCCTTTGAGAATGGAATTCTGACTCTCGCTCTCTGACTGACACATAGTTCTGGGGGTTCTCTACCTGCTCACAGGTGATGTATTTGTTTGACTGTCCTCCACCTTTGAAGAGGCAAAGCTGGTGACTCTTCCATTCTCACAATCCCATATGTGATTTGAATGGTTATGGTCCTGAGATCTGTGCATACTAGTAGCCATGCTACTGCTGGACCTTTGGTATCTAACATTTAGAAGATCCAAGCTGAACGAGTATATTGTATGCAGAATGATTGCGCCACTGCATGGAATTAGTAAGAGAGTCTCATGTAGACTGTACTATGGCACACCAATTATTGGGGTACATGTCTTTTAGGATGTGAAGTTGGCACATACATCTGTATCAATTTTGACTTTCAGGGTGTGCCTACACGCTTTTTGAAGACATAAGATGTTGAAAGCTGTGCTCTTCTTTGTGCCATCAACATGGCGTGTGAGGTCATTCCTGAAAATTTTGATCAAAGTAGAGGCAATGTGACCTCCAACCTGAGTAACTTATTTGAGTTGTCCTTCACAGAAATCACACATGCTTTTTGATGCAACATCTGGTAGCAATATTGAAAGACTCTTGTAAATTCTGCCAGAAAAGATCCATATATTCCTATTGCCTACAGCAGAGGATGCACCCATATCTCTACAGGAGTCTCTCAGCAGTCCAAGGCCCTCCTAGTCCTGAGCCTCAGTCACACTGGTCAGCAAGGTTACTCAATTCGCCTTGAGGACATCAAGGCTGCACCTAAATGGAGTGGGAGATAAAGGAAAAACATAGACATTTTGAGGGCACCTCAGAGGCATGGGCATATGAAGAATATGTATATTTTATATATATATATTATATATATATATTTGTGTAAACATACATTCAATTGCACTGTTCTAACATTTGTTATAGTCTGATTTTCCTACCAGGAGCTGACTTGTTGTGTGGATTCAAAGCAGTACAACATGGTTCCACATTTGTAGAAGTGCTGTTCCATGAGGGGGCCTGTTATTATGTCACAATCATCAAGCGTGCCTGTAGTTCCTCTCATAAACCAGCAAACCATGGACTTGGCATTTTAATAGACCTGCATGGACAATCCATGGTGGTAAAGATCTTTTACTTGGTTGGCCTTCCATAGACAGAGTGGGTATTACATTAGATAGGAAGTCAGAAAACTGGGGGAGTCTTCCCAAAGGTAAATGTTTCCTGTACTGCCTTCTCTTTACTGGAAGAGTGGACCAGAATATTGCAGGCCTCCATAAGCCCCTGTCTGTGGGAGTACCCATTATGTTATAGCAATTTTTATTTGCACATACCACACAGGTTTCTCAGCTAAGCCATTACATCACAAGCAGATAAGACAAAGAACATTGCATTTATGGTAACCAGGAATGCAAAATGAAACACTTCTCAATCAGGTGGGATACATTGAATCGCGTACACAATGGCTTCCTAGCCTGGTGATCCATAACAAACAGAACATTAATGACTATGTCCATATAAAATCAGTCCCCTTCAAAGTGATTGACTATGAGGTTTTCATGAACTTCTCTGGCTGTTCAGACCATAATCCTATCATCTTGGTGTCTGTGAAGGCTCTCCTGTGGTCACCGCAAGATCTTCACCTTTAGCTTCCTCCTCAAAAGATATCTCTCCCTCGTCCACCTTTTGATCTCTCAAAATGGAATTAACAGTCCAATGATGACCACAAATTCATTGTCAATTGTCAGAAAAACCCATCTGGTTTACTAATGTCCTTTATGGACAGAAACTGCCATTCTTGTTTGGTTTGGCCTGCACATGACTCCAGGCCCACAGCAATGTGGGCGACTCTTAACTGTTTTCTGAACAGTTAGGGATAGGCAATAAATGATGGCTTAGCCAGCAATACCCTCATCCTGTGAATGAATTTAAAAGTCAATTGCAAAAGACATCTTCGAGGAGAAAGTGAGGTCTGCAGATGCTGGAGATCAAAGTTGAAACTTTATTGCTGGAACAGCACAGCAGGTCAGGCAGCATCCAGGGAACAGGAGATTTGACGTTTCGGGCACAGGCCCTTCTTCCTGAAGAAGGGCCTGTGCCCGAAACGTCGAATCTCCTGTTCCCTGGATGCTGCCTGACCTGCTGTGCTGTTCCAGCAATAAAGTTTCAACTGCAAAAGACATCTACCTTGGGTCAAGTGAAACTGTGGAGGGTACAGCAAACAATTATAATGTGGGATACTGGGACAGTTTACTGCTTGACCAGTCCAACCATCTGAATCTCATCTTTGAGAAGCCTATGATTTGTTCTATAATGGCCTTTGCAGAGGCATGTGCAGTGTTGTACTTCTCCTTGGTGTCAGTCTGTGGATTTCTTAGCGATGTCATCAGGCAGATTTTGAGGAGATAGTCCTTGTCACTGTTCAGCCATCTCTGTATGAACCAAAGGGGATTGAAAAATGAGGTGTTTAGAATGTAGGCATCAGGATAGCTCCGTGTATAATATGTGCAAATCTGGGTGGTGTGTCACAGAAGATGTGCAAATTCACAGAGTAGGGGCCTTTCCTCTTCATGAAGACTCTTGGTTATTGCTAAAGTGCTCTGACAACTATGTCAGCACAATAAATTGCTTCCCAGACATGTGGAAAATCTTTAGTGGCAGTAAAGCCAACTGCCCTGGTTGCCTGATTCACATCCAAGGTAAGGTAATAAATTAATGAGCCTCAGCAGACAGCATCAATCCCTCCCTGCATATATTTACAATTGGATGTCTGTGAGATTCTATAGAGATCTCCAGTAGTTTCCTGAAAATTTTCATTATATTTCCTTCTTCTAATGTCTTACAGCATCTATTGTTGTCAGGTTTAACTTATAAAAGGGGCTATTGATCTTCTTTGGGAGAAAGCAAGGACTGCAGATGCTGGAGATCAGAGTTGAGACTGTGGTGCTGGAAAAGCTCAGCGGGTCAGGAGCATCCGAGGAGCAGGAGAATCAAAGTTTTAGGCATACACCCTCATGAAGGATTGTGCCCAAAACGTCGATTCTCCTGCTCCTTGGATGCTGCCTGACTCGCTGTGCTTTTCCAGCAACACAGTCTCGACTATCAATCTTCTTTGTCAATTTATTTGCTAACTGAGGGCTGTTATCACCTTCAGGAAACCAGATTGGGATTGCCTCCAAAACAATAAGTCTACTAGAACAGCTAATAGTTGTAGGAGACAACTTTCCAGAGATCCAGAGGCATCCTCAGTGCTGCCTCACAGTCATCTGTATCGACCTATATCAAATGTTGTAGACTCAGTTTTGAGTTTAACCTTGCTGTTTACATTGGCCTTCTTGTGCAGGCTATTGTGCCTCTGCAGGCTCGTCCGCTGCTGGTGTCAGTTCCTGCTTGTGTTGCTGCTAATCCTATTGATGCTGGAAAAGGTGATGCCTAGAGTTTCTTCGGAGACGAAAGATGGGAAAGAGTAGGGTTAATTCGTGATATTGTGATGTCACTTTCAAGAGATCTGTGGAAACAGTAATGTGTTGCAGATGGTCATATATCTCTCAGGGTTTTCACATTGCCAGCCTGCCCCATCATGCCTAGGAAAATCCCTTACCTCAAAGTTTCCAACATCTCCATAACCATACATTCTATTGGAAGCCATATTCTATGTGATTTCAAAGGACAGCTCCTTATGAGCTACATGATGAGTGCATGGTGACAGTGCACAATACCTGGCTACTGATAACATGTGCCCACACACCTTGCCATACAAAATTGCCAGCTTCTCCCAAGCGAGGGTGAAGTAGAAACCTCCAAATGTGGCCTGCATGATTCCACTGCCAGCGCTGCATCCTAGTATTTCTTAACACACCCCCTCTCCACCCCAACACAACAAGACTTTATGCCCTCTGACCTTCAGTTTCCAACTCCCATCCTACCTCATCCAACTGCACCATTCCTGTGACTATTTCTTTTGCTTCACCAGATGCTAAGACTGAGCCCAAGGCATGGATTTTCCTGGCTGACTGCAAGACAACAGCCTCAGAATGATCTTATCCCAGCCTAATGCTGACTGTCGTACACCTTTGGCTGACCCAGTGTTCATCTCCTTCAGCACTTTTGACACTCCCTGTTGCTCAGACATCACCATCCTCTCTGTACTGCTTTCAAGCCTCGATGTCCTTCAACCATAAATGTCACCTTGTAGTGTTCTGCTAATGTCAGTCATTCAGTCTGAAGCCTGCCCAATGTTTGCCGTGTGTCAGCTGGGCTTGGAGATAGTCAGTGTCACAGCCTTCCTCCAACCATTTCTGAAGGTCTCAAGACTTAAGAAACAAAAGATTCTCAATGCACTTAAACTCTTTGAAAGATTCACAGTCACCAGTGGGGCTTTTTTTTGCCAATCATTGCTGTAATTTAATTTATGATTTATAACAGGATATTTTTAAAGCTGAGAAATGTAGCACCTCCATATTTACGAAACATGCCCAGAAACAGATTAAACTGCCTACATTTTTGCCTGTTGACCATTACTGAAAGCACTATGATTGTTAGATAGTTATAAGGATAAATGTGCAAGTCGACTGACAATGATATAAAAGGGGCTATCAATCTTTTTTAAGTTAAACCTGATAAAGATAGATGCTGTAAAAGATTAGAAGAAGGAAACATGTAACAGGTACAGAATTAGTAAAGACTGACAATTTACTGTTAGCCACAAGCGAAGTAGCTATAATAAGACCAGGCACATTTTTCAAATTGTCACATCAACCCTTATCGGATAAAGTCAGAAGGGATACAACAAAGAAAGAGAAAAGTAGTTGTGATTAATGCCTTCCAGAGTCTGGTTAATCTTATTCAACTTCAATTTCTGAATGATTGTAAGAATTTTATACATATGTTAAAGGTGGAATGAAGTTCTCAATTAATTCTTGTATGGCCTTTGAATAAATAATTGAGTTTTGAATATCAGCAGTTACCAAATGTGATTCAACAACGTTTAAAAGTATACATATAGCTAACACAAAAGCATTTTGCACAATAACATACTAGACAACTTGCAATAAGCAATAAATACAACTACCAGTGACTCATCAAGTTTCTATTTCTTACTATGGAATAAACACTTGGGTAACAATGCAATACACAAAAGTCATTTTTGAGCCTGGGACACAGTAATAACATCCCTTCCTCTGAGCTAGGAGATCCAGGGGTGTGTAATAACATCACTGAACAGGTTGATTAGAAAACATGAAGTGAGAAGTAGGAGTTGGTGTGGCTGAGGAAGAGTGGGTGGTTGTGAAAGGTTTATGCTTCGGAAGGCATGATGTGGAGGTGCCAGTGTTGGACTGGGGTGGACAAAGTTAAAAATCACATAACACTAGGTTATAGTCCAACAGGATTATTTCGAAGTATAAGCTTTCGGAGCGCTGCTCCTTTGTCAGGTAGCTAGTGGGCAGGATCATAGGACACAGAATTTATAGTAAAAGATCAAAGTATCATACAACTGATGAGACGTGAGGAGAAAGTGAGGTCTGCAGATGCATCGGCCTCCGAAATCAGTCTGGCGCCATTACACACGCGGCCGCTACATCGCCCGCGGCAATAGTCTCCACCGCTGCCGACGATGATGTCACTTCCGCCCCCACCGACCTCGCAGCCTCCGCGATCGCCGCCCAGACAACCGCCTCCACGATCGCCATGAAGACAATCGCCGACAGATTCGCGACCTCCGTTGCTATGGGGAATAACTCTGTCTCTGTGGTCACCGCAGCCACTTCCGCCCCCAGTGACGTTACTAACCTACATGCCCACAACGCCGCATGTGTCTCCGCCCCCACGCCGATCTCCGTCACCATGCCTAACCCCGCCCCCCAGCCGAGTTCCGTCACACCTAACCCCGCCCCCACGACGATCTCCGTCACCACGCCTATTGCCCAGATTGTTTAGTAGGTCTCCTGCAACTGCTGGCTTTATCAAATACCCTTTCTCGACTTTCCAGCCTCTATCAATGGCTTTGGTGTGTACTACTCGCGGCACTAGGTCTTCAATCCTAGGTCACCATTATGGCAATGTGCTCCAATTTTTGGGTGCTGTCCTTCTTTATCTCTCGCTACCAGCTCACAGCAGTTGGCATACATGATCCAATTCCTCTTCCTAGTTCTCTTGCACAGAGGATTTGCACTGGCATCTCAGAGTGCACTGGTGAAGACTGTTAAGATTGTGAAGAGATAAAAGTGCTGATAAAAGTCTTAAGCTGTAAGGGTTAATCTTAGATGAAATCTGGGACTCCTTGTCTGCAATTTAGCATTTTACTTCAAGTTACTGTGTTAAATCTAAAGTTTTTTTTAGAAGTTTAGGGGCAGAACCAAGCGAGCAAATTATGGCCTCTGCAAAGCAGGTGAGAGGAGTATAATAAGTAACTTTTTTTTTCTAGTTGGCTGGTTACAATTAAACAAGAGAGACGAGGGTTATTGTAGTATGTTGGTAGTATCCCAACTTATGTTTCACCTAGAGGATGCTAGAAATCTGAAACTCATTGCCTGGTCGGGTGGTTGAAGCAGAAACACTCATAACATTTAAGAAGTATTTAGGTGTACACTTGCAATGTCAATGCATACAGGGCTACAGACCAAGTGCTGGAAAATGGGATTAGAAAAGTTAGATGCTTGTTTATGACCAGTGCAGACTTGTTCGGCCTGTGCTATAGACCTCTATAACTTGAATGCAGT
Organism: Chiloscyllium plagiosum; assembly: GCF_004010195.1. Lineage (NCBI taxonomy): Eukaryota > Metazoa > Chordata > Chondrichthyes > Orectolobiformes > Hemiscylliidae > Chiloscyllium > Chiloscyllium plagiosum. The sequence goes on from NC_057719.1 coordinate 39,017,632, forward strand.
GTTGGATCCAATTTGCTATCTTGCTGTGTTGCTAAACAAATTTTCCAGGTGAAACTTTGTCAAAAGCCACACTGAAGTCCATGCATCAACAGCACTAAACCAATCTTTACACAAAGTCATTGCCTCAAAAATTGTTAAAAATCATCCTTTTATATAGTCAGGCTGACTGACTATTCTTGATTAATCCTCACCTCTTCAAATGGAGATTAATTCTGTCAACTTTTTTTCAATACTTTTCCTACCACAGACTCACTGCATGTAGTTGCCTGGTTTATCCCCATGACACTTCTTGAATAATGACACCACATTAGTTGTTCTCCCACTCCTCCAGTAGCCAGAGAACAACTGAAAGTTGATGTCAGAGCATCTACAATCCCAAATCCTGCATCCCTCAGCCTGTGATATATCTCATCTTGCCCTGGGTCTTATCCACTTCCAAGCCTGCTAAAATAGCTAACACCTCCTTCTCCTCAATGCTAACTTGCTCAAGTATAAGATTTTTTAGCAGCAGCTAGAGTCATTGTAGACTATCCACATGACTAAGATCATCGTGGGCACAACATACAGTGGAATAGTCACACCACAAGTAGAGTACGCAGACAGAAAAAGAATGCATGACTGTTAGACAAAGAAAAAACACCAGTCAGATAATACAGGAGTCCCTTGGGACAATAAGACTGTAAGATGTAGGAGCAAAAGTCAGCTATTTGACCCAATGAGTCTGCTCCAGTGATTCATCAAGATCCTGACTGCTTTGATATTCCTTAACTCCACTTTTGTACTTATTCTCCATAACCCTTGATTCTTTACTGATTACAAATCTGTTTCCTGAACCTTGAATATACTTAACAACAATACAGCACTGTTGGATAAAAATTCCATAGAATCACTACCCTCAGAGAGAAAATTTCTCCTCATCTCCACACAGTCTTAGATTTGGAGTAGTTGATGACAACAGGAGAACTGTAGCTGACAAATAAGTGAACAACTTATTGATGCAGTCTTAGAAAATCAGTTGGATCCTTGGCAAATGCTATGTGAAATTAATGGAAAATAGTTAAATCTTAAGATACAAATAACAAGTCATCCTTGTAGGAAAAAAGTAGTCTAAATAGATTATACTGTTGCATCCTTTTCACTTGAGATTCAATTCCAGGATGTCAAAACTTAAGGTTGCATTCAGACAAGAGAGGAAGAGGATTTACAGCCATAATTCCCCTCTTGATAATTTTAGTTAAAATTAAAAGGTTATAACTGAATATGAAAAACAAATCCTTCCCAATCTGTTATTCTAAGTCACTAGAATGGAATGATCCCGATCAGTAAGACATGAAAAAATCATAATCTACCAGGATGTAGACATGTCAATCATCCTGTTCCTGCAATTGCCCATATGTTTCCTCTATCTCTTATAAACAGGATTAAGAACTGCTAAACTTATTATTAATGAAATATGAAAGTTTCAGTTTAAAATTAGGGATTGACAATTTAAGAGAGAGATGACAAAACATTTCTTCACTCAGGGTTGAACGACTTTGGAATTCCATTCCTCAAAAGGCAGTGGATCCAGAACCTTTCATTATTTTTTTAAGGCACAGTTAGATAGATTCTTGATTACCAATGCAATGAAACATCATCACTCATACAGAATTGAGGTTAAAATTAAATCAACCATGATCTTATTGAATGGCGGAGTAGGCTCAAAGGCCCGATTGGCCTACTCTTGTTTTTTGCTTGAAAAGAAGTGCAAACGTTAATTCCACCCAACCCCTCTTCAATAATCTTCCTTCCAAAATGTCAGGTCACTCATTCAGTGAAGAATCTAAATAATGAAGGTTTGAAGTTGCACTTATTACGGGGTGATCTCCACTGCAAATTAAATGACAATTCTGCCATGAGTTTTGTCAGACCCCATATTACAACAGACATCACAATCTCCCTGTTTTGTGGGCTGGCTGTAGACATAACAGGAAGGCATGAGTGTTGCTAGTGAGGGGAGGTAAGAGGGGCAAGAGAGTAGGGGTTTTCAAAAACAAGGGCATGGAGATTGCTTTCTGCAGGGCCATTCCACATCAATGTTGGGTTCTTCAAGTACATTACCTTTTAGCTTAGCCTGCTGGACACACTTTCCTCATTCCTGAAGAAGGGCTTATGCCCGAAACATCGATTCTCCTGTTCCCTGGATGCTGCCTGACCTGCTGCGCTGTTCCAGCAACACATTTTCAGCTCTGATCTCCAGCATCTGCAGACCTCACTTTCTCCTTATATCCAATAGAGGCATTCATATTGGCCAGGAAAGGTGTGAGGTTAGAGTTTGTCTGTATCCCAACCTTGAATCAGGCTGGTTCTATTTCAAAGTAGGAATTGATCAAATGTCACATGGACTGACTGCCTACAGATTGTGTGCTTTTTGAACAAAATAGAATGTATCTGCAAACGCAGATTCACCCCATACATTTATAGGTATGTGTGTGTGCACACACACTTGAGAGAAAGAGTGAAAGTGAGAGTGAGAGTGAGAGTGAGAGTGAGAGTGAGAGAGTGAGAGAGAGAGAATGTGTGTGTGCATGCACGTTTGATAGAGTGAGTGTGCAAGAATGACAGAGTATATGCCTGTGAGAGGATGTGCGCGTGAGTATGGGTGTGTCTCTCTGAGTGAACGTGTGTATGAGAGGGGTGTGTATGTGTGAGTGTGAGTGTGTGTGTGCAAGTGTGTGAGAGTTTCTAGTGTAGTTCCCTCCCAGGTGGGGAACACTTCAACGGTCAAGGACATTTGGTCTTGGATCTTCAGGTGACCGCCCTCCAAGGCAGACTTCAAAGGCTGACAGCCAAGTTCAGTACCCGTGAGGATAGCTTCAACCGGGATCTTGGGTTAATGTCACACTATAGGTGACCCCACTGCACTATACACTCTCTGACACACAAGCATACACACACACACTCTTACACATGATCGCATTTACACAGACCCTCTCTCATACATACACATACCCTCTCACAGGCATATACTCTGTCACACACATATACTCTGTCACACATACACACTCTTTATCAAGCATGTACACACTCTCACTCCCACACACATGCATGCATACAATTATAAGTCTATGGGGTGAATTTGCACTTGCAGATACATTCTATTTTGTTCAAAAAGCACACAATCTGTAGACAGTCAGTCCATGTGACATTTGATCAATTCCTACCTTGGGAATAGAATCAGTCTGATTCAAGATAGGGATAGACAGACTCTAACCTGTAATGTATTGTATGAGCTGAAATGTCACCCTTTTTTTCAATAAAGCCTTACATTATCTCAAGGCTGTGACTTGAAAGAAGTTCTGGGATTGGGTACACATTAATGAATCGAAACCTGCAACTCCATTCTAAGCGACTGAAGACTTAACAGCAATCTAGGTTTGACCAATACATTGCATCAGTTGTAGGACACTTTGATCTGTTACTGTAAATTTTGTGTCCTATGATCCTGCCCCACTAGGTAGCTGATAAAGGAGCAGCACTCCGAAAACTTATATTTCCAAATAAGCTTGTTGGAATATAACCTGGTATTGTGTAATTTTGTTACTTTGGAAGACAGAGTCCTAACTTGTACAATATTTAGGCCAGCTTTTAAAAAGGCCAGCAGTCTGCCAACTTTAAACAAACAATATGTTTCATAATTATGAAGATGAGAACTTTACTCAATCTTAGGTCATAATCACAAAATTCAAATATGAATGGGTGCTGCATGTGCCATCCATGTTTGAAGATAATCCGTTTATCCTTATGACTCCATTCCCTAAGGGAGGAAATTGTCACAGTTTTCCCTCCTGTTAAAAACAGATCAAAATTGTCAGGAAGGTAAAGAATCATCCAAGGCAAGTTTAATTTTTTTTCCCTTTGCAAGGCAAATACAATGAGAAGTGCTCCAGCAGACCTCACAATGAAAGCCATTGTCTCTTGACCCTGCCTTCCATCAAGAATCCCTCAAAACCTTCACAGCATGATACGACGTCCTGCTGATAACTTTTTCCCTCCGGTAGCTATCCCAATGTCCATTGGTGCCCAGATGTTGGCTGCTGCTTCAGCCCATTTTGGACAGATAGCCAAACACTTGTTTGTAATTGAGGCCCTTAGAGAAAAAAAAAGGTCCTGAAAGCTAGATTTGCCAGCGTTTGTGCATTCTGCCTCCTGAAGATCATTTTGGTATGGATAAAGAAAATTGACTAATGGGCAGGAAACAGTGATGTGGGATAAGGAGTTCTTTTATCAAGTTGGTGACCTGTGACAAATGAGGTTCTACAGGGAATCATGCTGGGACTGCAAATGCTTACAATATATATATAAATGACTTGAAGAAAGGAAGTGAATGTACTCCCACTATTGCTTAAATTTGCAGACAACACAAAAAAAAGTTGGAAAGGCAAGGAGTAAGAGGGAAACAAACAGTTTACAGAGACATTGATAGGTTAAGCAAGTGAGCAACAAGTTGGTTTAATAGAGTATTATGTGGGAAAATGTGAAGTTGTTATTTTTGAAAGGGAGAACAAATGAGCTGAGTATTATTTAATAGAGAAAAACTGCCGAAAGTTGCAACACAAAGTGATATGTGCACAAACACAGAAAGCTATCACATAGATGCAGCATGTAATCAGAAGGTTAATAGAATGTTGGTCTTTATTTCAAGCAGGTTGGAGTATAAGAGTAGAGAATCTTACTGCATCTGTACAAGGTGCTGATAAACTACATCTCAAGTACTGTGAGCAGTTTTGGTCCCCTTGTTTAAGGAATGATATCATTTCATCAGAAGCAGTTCAGAGAAGCTTCATTAGGATGATCTCCAGTATGAACAAAGGCTAAACAAGATAGGAGTCTACTCACTGAACTTTAGAAGAATGAGGTGTGATCTCACTGAAACATACAGGATTCTTAAAGGGCTTGAAAGGGTAAATACTGAGAGGATGCTCCCCTCATGAGAGAATGTAGGACCAGACGCATTGTCTCAAAATAAAGGGGCACCAATTTAAGACTGTGATGGGGAGGAATTCCTTCTCTGAAGGTTGAGAGTCTTAGGAACTCCTTATCAGAGTGAGCTGTGGGCTCAGGGACCTTACACATGTTTAAGACTGAGACAAATAGATTCTTTATCAGTAAATGAATCAAGGGTTACGATGAAAACACAGGAAAATGAACATGAGGAATTTGGATTAGCCACGAACCTATTGAATGGCGGAGCAAGCTCAAGGGGCCAAATGGCTTACTCCTGTACCAATTTCTTATCATCTAAATAATAAAATGGTCATTCAAAAAATCCAACACCCACTCTCCGCTCCCTGACCTCTGAACATTTCAATTCAATTCAATTAGTTACCCTTCACTTAGTCCATACTTTGTTCTCCGCTGCATTCTCCCATGTGGTGTCTTCCCAAAGGATTCCTGAAAATTGAACTATAGCATGTGCACTGTTTGTGATTCTTCCTTCCATTAAGTTTGTCATTTTCTCAAAAAAAACCAATCATCCCTGCCAGCCCAACCTTCCTTTGTGAAAATCATGTTGGCTGCTTCTAATTATTTTCCCCTTATCTACAGTATATGCAAGTCGATCATTATCAATTGAATGCATGCAGATCTGATAAGCAGCACATCAGCAACAATGCTGCTTAGGTTAATCTTGATGAGGAGGAGCCGGTGTTGGACTCGGTGGACAAGGTCAGATAACACACAACACAAGATTATAGTCCTGTTGGACTATAACCTGGTGTCGTATGATTTTTAATTTACCATCTACCAGGCCTGCTGTCAAGGAAAGGCAACCATCATTCTCAAAAATCCATCCCACCCTGGCATTGTTTTTCTACAACCTCTATCATTTGGGGAGAAGGTGCAGAAGCCTGAACACATGCAGCCGGTTTCGTAACAGTTTCTACCCTACTGTTGTTAGACTACTGAATGGACTCACAAACTCTTAATGTTCACCTGTACCTGTGTTTTTGATTTTGCCACTGTTTACCTATTATTTACTTATCTTTGCTACTTAGCTATGTGATCTGTTCACAAGTCAAAGCTTTTCACTGTGTCTCGGTACACATGACAATAAATTCAATTCAACTCAATGAACTAACCCAACATATTTGCTCAGCTCTTAAACAGCAAACATCCTGTTACAAACGAATAAACTGTAGCTACAATAAATTAGTAATTGTAAACTTATCATTTTTAATCAAGCAAGTTTCTTTTGGTCACAGTAATAAAGAGAATAACAAAATGTGACAATAATTATGCTTCCATTATGGTTGTACACTAATGGTCATTATTCTGTTGGCCTTTCAACACTGTGATATCATTGCATAGATTGCACATAATGAATTTCTTCAGCTCAAGAACATTCTTATTCCCGATATTCAAAACTAAAATATTTGCTTGCATGCAAATTATTTCAAATAACATTGCTACGCACAATGTAGGTTTGCAGCACACCAAAAAAGTTATGGCAATCAAAACATTAGTTGCACATTGTTTCAACATTACTGCTGAATAGCATTTTACTGTCAGAGAAGCTGATTTAAATATGATTACAGTCTGTTTGACACATACCTGCATGTAAATATATCTGATATTCATCAATTCTTTTAGCATCACTAATTTGAATATCTGTTGAAAGATAAAATACAACCATATCATAATAACTGCAGGTTCTTAATCAGTTAATTTTATTAATTGTGATTGTTACATACGTAACATGCTGATCTTGTGTACCTACGTAAAGATGCTGGAAGCACGGTGGCTCAGTGGTTACCACTGCTGCCTCACAGCACCTGGGTCCCAGGTTCAATTCCAGCCTCGGATGACTATCTGTGTGGAGTTTGCACATTCTCCCCGTGTCTGCGTGGGTTTCCTCCGCGTGGTCCAGTTTCCTACTGCAGGTGAATTGGACATGCTAAATTACCTATTGTGTTAGGTTCATTAGTCAGAGGGAAATGGGTCTGGGTGGGTTACTCTTTGGAGGGTCAGTGTGGACTGGTTGGGCCGAAGGGCCTGTTTCCACGCTGTAGGGAATCTAATCTTATCATTAGTGGGCGGCACGGTGGCTCAGTAGTTAGCACTGCTGCCTCACAACACCAGGGTCCCAGGTTCAATTCCAGCGCCTTGGGCGACTGTCTGTGTGGAGTTTGCATATTCTCTCTGTATCTGCGTGGGTTTCCTCCCACAGTCCAAAGATGTGCAGGGCAGGTGAATTGGCCATGCTAAATTGCCCATGGTGTTAGGTGCATTAGTCAGGGGTGAATGTAGGGGAATGGGTCTGGGTGGGTTGCTCTTCGGAGGGTCGGTGTGGACTTGTTGGGCTGAAGGGCCTGTTTCCACACTGTAGGGGTTCTAATCTAACCTAAACTGCTCGTTAAAACTTATCATGTGAAAATAGATAATATCACAAGCTGGATTTTTACATTTCTCAGTCAGTGAGTTTGAAGGTGGAGTCTCATTAAATCCAGTGGGTGACCAATTACCTAGCTATTACTACTTTTATAACAGGGGTATATAGTGGGGATTGCTGTGGCCAGCTCATCCATTTGTGGGCCAACTGAGGTGCTTAAATGAGCAATTCATTCCCACTACAGGATCTCATTCATCACTATAGGATTTAAGCAATAGTGGGAGAAGTTCACTCCAAGCACCCAACCTGATAGGTTTTCCTGCATGGGCCAGTGGTAGGTTGGTGCAGAAGAGTCCCTCTTTAATGTACTTCTGGGTACATTATATGAACTGCTCCCCATTGTTGCCAGTCCCCCTTAGCCTCTGAAACCCAAGACCCCCTGCCCATTCAGCCCCTGTTCCCAAGGCCTGCCAGCTTACCCAAATCATTCAATGCCTCATGGTTCTGCTACAAAGTTCTAGTGAGATGTAAGCCTTGGATTGGTCTGCATTTTTCTTATGCAGGACATCCGGTTCCTGAGAGGTGAAAATCTCCCCTCCAACTGAAATGCTGCATGACAGTCATTGTTGCCCTGAATAGAGTCTTCCCCAAATTTCCAGCCAGAGTGGAGAATCTGGCATCTTGTAAGATTCAGCTTCACATAAACACATGATATTAGGTTCATATTAAATGGTACATAAGACATATTAAGGTTGAAGGAAGTAGGCCACTTTATTTCATTTTTCTATAATACCAAAATTGCTGTCTTCCCATTAGAATTTTTATTTCTCAATGAAATCTAGAATACTGGTTCTAATTGTCCTCTGAAGAAATACAACCTGATATCTCTGCTAACTTACCTTCCAAGCCTCCTCATGTACTTTATCTTTATGCAAATACAAAATGCTATGGATGCTGGAATATAGAAGTGCCAGAAAACTCAGATCAGGCAGCATCTGTGGTTAGAAGCAGAGGTCTGGGCTGAACTCTCCACTTCCTTAAGCAGCATGGAAAATTGTGAGAATGTTGAAAAAATATGGCAAAAATGGAAAAATATGATTTTCACCCTCATGCAAGAAATTTCTGATTTGTCCCTTGATATTTAACCCAAGTTCTGAATCTCGCTAATGAGTGGCAATTATCATGCATTTATACCTCAATAATGGCTAAACTCACCTCGTTTCTATGGTGCTCTTAAGTCTACTCTTCTTACCTGAGAAGCTAGATGGCACCACATCCTGACGTTCAAAACTAAGGGGAGAGGAAAAAGATTTAAAGGGACCTGAGGAGCAACTGCCAGAGGAAGTGGTAGATGCAGGAAAAGTTACAACATTTAAAAGACTTTTGGATAGATACGTGAACAGGAAGGGTTTAGAGGGATATGGACCAAATACAGGCAAGTGGGACTAGTTTAGTTTGGGAAACTTGGTCTGCATGGACAAGTTGGACCAAAGAGTCTGTTTTCGTGTTTTGTGACTCTATGACTCTCTAAAAGACAGAATGTTTACCTGGCAGCAATAGTGTGCTGCTTACTTCTCTGGAGCTTCAGACAACTCTGACCTCACCACAATGTCCTGCATTCTCCATAATTCTGTACTCTTCTAACCTTAAACCACACAAATGAGTATTGCCAAATTGTCAGCCTCATTACATCGTTAGGGGTAAGACATTCAAGACTGAGATGAGGAAGAATTTCTTCACTCTGAAGGTTGTGAACCTGTGGAATTCTCTCCCACAAGAAGCTGTTGGGGCCATTTCACTAAATATACTCAAGAGGGAGCTGGATGTGGCCCTTGCAGCGAAAGGGATCAAAGGAAATGGAGAAAAAGTAGGAATTGGATACTGAGATTGCACGATCAGCCATGGTCATATTGAATGGTGTTGCAGGCTCAAAGGGCTGAATGGCTACTCCTGCACCTATTTTCTATGTTCTTATTTGGCTGATTTTGAAGCAGTATACATCACATCAGTCACTCCATACTCCACTATGGAGCTCAGGGACACACGACTTACATTATTCTGCCAGGTTGTTCTACACACGGGGGTAAACAAGCATGTCATGCATACACATGGGATGAATCTTATGGCTTTCCTTGTGCTGACTCACTTTGTGCATACTCACAGGCTGCCAGCCTATATGACTTGCACTGCTCTCCAGTGTACCGACTGGGCAAGGTAATGTCTGTCTCTTCATACAGAATAAAATTGTTTAAATGTGAGGCCCTGCAAAGGCCAATAGCATCATTCATGTATCCACAGATTCAATAATGCAACCCATTAGATATCAAATTGCAATTCATGGGAGGTCATTCTTTTTGAGGAATGAACATTAAAAATTATGGCCTCAAACAATCAAGGCTATTTCATATTTTGTACTAATTGCCTGTTTGTCATATCAGGTAAGCAAATCTATTTGGGTAAAAACTTGAAAGTCTCACATGGATTTACAATTTCTAAATCACATTTTATACATTTTACATCTGACATTTTGGAGCTGCTACATTTGCACGCTGAACTGTAAGTATGTAAGGACATGGTTTGTGATGGTCATGGATGGGTTCTTTTGGATGCAGATGCTGGCATGATGGATTAACTCCAGAATTTCACTTCCTCAATGTAGTTCTTGCACTTTGAATCTGCAACATGCATCTAGATAATGCTACACAGCTCAGAGCTACTTATTGAGACCTGATATTGCATTCATTGTAAAACCTCTGTGGCCGACTGTGTGATGCTATATGTCATGCTTCATTGTGATTCACGCGAGAAGTCAGTACTACTGTTAGTAAAATGCTGTTCTATTTTGGACACTCCCCACAAATGATCAGCTCACGAATCTGATATGGACTTGGCAATTGGTGGACTCCTTGCAACTTTGCTGCACAGATGAAGATTGCTTTGAAGGAGAGAGCAGTTATAATGTTGTCAGGAAGCTCAAAAGAACAGTAACCTCCAATGGCTGCCACATAGGAGAAGACCACGTCCCCACCCCTGATCTCTGAGGAGGCAGACGGGATGATATGACCTAAATTCCTTGCCGTCATTTTCCACAGCTTTCAGGAAGACATTGCAGTTACAGATTAAAGGTGTCTCAGGTCATCTACTGGAGCAAGGGTCCTGAAGAAGGATTACACCTAAAACATCGACTTCTCTACCTCCTGATGCTGCCTGGCCTGCTATGTTCTTCTCGCCTCCTGCCTGTCTATTTTGGATTTCAGCATCTGCAGTTTTCTTATCTCAAATCTACTTGAGTAAGATTTGCACTTGCAGGAATGGGTGACCAACATTAAACTGCCTTGAATTTTTATGCCAGATTTTTGTTTCAGAAAGTATCCAGGGACCTGTGTGGCATTGCGCAACCTTTGACCCACAAATGCAAGTGACTATTACTGATGCTATTTTCTCCAGTTGAGACCAGTTTATAAATATTTTTAATCAACCTGTCCAGACACATTATGACATATGTCTGAAGCAGGTGGGACTCAAACCAAGATCTTCTGACCCAGCGGTTGGGATACTAACACTTTGCCACAATACCGCCAACACAATTTATATCTTCCATTATGACAAGGAGAGCCAAGGAGCTTTGCCAATGGGGTTCTCCACCATTGCTGACTTCCTATAGGTGTAGGCACAATTGACTACACCCAAATTGTTCTCAGAATGCCCAAATTACCAAACTGCGGAGTCCAGCAACAGGAAAAGCTTCTATTCCATCAATACTCAAATTATTTGTGACCATCAGTGGTAGATTTTGGACATATGCGCCAGATAATCTGGGAGCTACCATTATGCATGTATTCTACATATTCCTTTCCAAGTCCTTGTGTCTCAGGAATGGCTATTGGGAGACAAGTGGTACACCCTCTAAACATGGCTGATGACCCATTTATGTAATCCTCAGACTGACACTTAATGGAGATACAACACTGCCCACAATCCCACCTAAGTCATTGTGGAATGGACTAAAGGCCTCCCTAAGATGAGATTCCAATGTCTGAACTGCACTAATACCTAGAAATGCTTTGCTGCATCATTATGACAAGCTGTGCAATTCACTACAGAAGCTGACAAAGGAAGGTTATTTCCTCAATGCAGAAGAAATGTGGCTTAATAGAAATTTTCTAACAATGGAGATGAGGATATTGACTGAGAGGGAAATCCAAGAGACCAAGACAGTGTTATGAACTGTTCAGCATGAGAAGTCTGACAGAACCAAATTTAAAACTGTTTCCAAGATGAATGAGCTTCGTTTCAAATTCACTTAGTTACATAACGTTCTGTTGGTTATATTGCCTATAGGTCCTGGTCCTCAGTAAGTTTTATGTTCCTTAACCTCCCACTCAATATAAGTGTAGTCCAAACGTCCACAGATGAGGTGCTCTATATTTGGACCTGTTGGCCTAGAAGACTCAACTGGTTGTCCTAAGGAGTGGTTTAGCCTAGAAAACTCAGGCCTGCTAAGAAGCTCCTGTCCAGATACATGCTTGCCTTTTGTAGGCTTTAACATCATTTGTAAGAGGGAGGTGAACAGGCCAAACACCTCTGGTATGTGCTGATAGGAAGCTTCTAGAAGCCTCTGTATGTGACTCCTCCTCCCTACGGGTGCCTACTGACATTAGTTTATCTCTGAGAGGAAGGGGAATCTGGAGATCCCACTTCCCACTCTCATCTTGCCATTGATGCTGAGCATCTGTTACTATAGTGATGGAGTGCAGGTTTGTGTGTATATATCCAGCAGACACAGAGTACTGGATATGTGTTTCAATGGTGGTAACCAGACTCCCAACATTCCAGAGCCAGCACGGCACTGTTAACATCGGTTGATAACATTATACTTCAATCAGCCTAATGAGTGCCTCAACCAAACCTGCCTGCTGCTCCTGTTCCCCTCTGTACATTTTGATGAAATCATTAACTGCCCAACCAAGAGGTCAAAGACTGTGTGGGCCTGAGGAGGTAACTGGGCTCCTGAGGTTCCCTGACTGCCCAACACCTGGGCATTTCTTACTCAACCAGCTGTAGAAATTGTCAAAGATGCATTCAACAGATTAATAAAGAAATGATGGCCTAGTGGTATTATCGCTAGAGTATTAATCCAGAGACGAGATTAGAGTGGTGCTAGAAAAGCACAGCAGGTCAGGCAGCAAGCAAGGAGCAGGAAAATCAACGGTTCGGGCAGGAGCCCTTCATCAGGAATGAGGCTGGAAGCCTCGGGGATGGAGAGATAAATGGGAGGGGGTGAGGCTGAGGAGAAGGTAGTTGAGAGTGCAATAGGTGGATGGAGGAAGCGGTAAATGTTGGAGAGGAGGGTGGAGCAGAAGGTGGGACAGGCCATGAGGATGGTGCTGAGCTGGAAGTTTGGAACTGGGATAAGGTGAAGGGAGGGGAAATGCGGAAACTAGTGAAGTCCACATTGATGCGCTGCGGTTGAAGGGTTCCGAGGCGGAAGATGAGGCATTCTTCCTCCAGGCGTCGGGTGGTTGAGGGAGTGGCGGTGGAGGAGGCCCAGGACCTGCATGTCCTTGGCAGAGTGGGAGGGGGAGTCGAAATGTTTGGCCACAGGGCGGTGAAGTCGATTGGTACGGGTGTCCCAAAGATGTTCCCTGAAGCGCTCTGCGAGAAGGCGTCCAGTCTCCCCAATGTAAGAGACCACATTGGGAGCAACGAATACAATAAATGACATTGGTGGAAGTGCAGTTGAAACATTGATGGCCTCTTTTGGGGTCTTGGATGGAGGTGACGGGGGAAGTGTGGGTGCAGGTTTTGCAATTCCTGCGGTGGCAGGGCAAGGTGTAAGGAGGGAGGGTGGGTTGTTGGGGGGCATGGACCTGACCAGGTAGTCACGGAGGGAATGGTCTTTGAGGAAAGCGGATAGGGGTGGGGAGAGAAATTTATCCCTGGTGATGGGGTCCGTTTGTAGGTGGCAGAAATATCAGCGGATAATGTGGTTTATGTGGAGGTTGGTGGGGTGGACGGTGAGGACCAGGGGGCGTTCTGTCCTGGTTGCAGTTGGAGGGGTGGGGTTTGAGGGCAGAGGTGTGGGATGTGGATGAGATGCATTGGAGGGCATCTTCAACCACATGGGAGGGGAAATTACGGTCTTTAAAGAACACATCTGGTGTGTTCTGTGGTGGAACCGGTCCTCCTGGGAGCAGATACTGCGGAGGCGGAGGAATTAGGAGTACAGGATAGCATTTCTGCAGGAGGTAGGGTGGGAAGAGGTGTAATCCAGGTAGCTGTGGGAGTTGGTGGGTTTGTAAAAAATCGACGTTCATCAGGAATAAAGGCAGAGAGTCTAGAGAGAGGAGGCATCAAGGCTTCAAGGCAGGCATCCTTGCAAGAGGATTCGCAGTAGGGTTAAATCAACTAGGTAAAAACAATGACTGCAGATGCTGGAAACCAGATTCTGGTTTCCAGCATCTGCAGTCATTGTTTTTACCGGGTTTGTAAAAAATGTCAGTGTTGAGTCGGTCGTCATTGATCGAGATGGAGAGGTCCAGAAAGGGGAGGGATGTGTCAGAGATGGTCCATGTGAATTTAAGGTCAGGGTGGAATGTGTTGGTGAAGTTGATGAACTGCTCAACCTCCTCGCGGGAGCACGAGGTATCGCCGATGCAGTCATCAATGTAGCGGATGAAGAGGTGGGGAGTGGTGCCAGTGTAACTACGGAAGATGGACTGTTCTATGTAGCCGACAAAGAGACAGGCATTGCTGGGGCCCATACGGGTGCCCATGGCTACCCCTTTGGTCTGGAGGAAATGAGAGGATTCTAAAGAGAAATTGTTGAGGGTGAGGACCAGTTCAGCCAAACAAATTAGAGTGTCAGTGGAAGGGTACTGTTGGGGACGTCGGGAGAGGAAGAAACGGAGGGGTTAGAGGCCCTGGTAATGGCAGATGGAGGTGTAGAGGGATTGGATCTCCATGATGAGGATGAGGCATTGGGGGCCGGGGAAATACAAGTCTCGGAGGAGGTGGAGAGCATGGGTGGTGTCCCAAACGTATGTGGGAAGTTCCTGGACTTGGGGGATAGGACAGTATCGAGGTAGGAGAGGAGTTCGGTGGGGCAGAAACAGGCTGAGACGATGGGTCAGCTGGGGTGATTAGACTTGTGGATCTTGGGAAGGAGGTAGAATCGGGCGGTGCAGGGTTCCAAAACTATGAGGTTGGAAGCTGTCGGTGGGAGATCTCCTGAGGTGATGAGATTGCGTATGGTCTGGAAAATGATGGTTTGATGGGGTGTGAGGTCATGGTTGAGGGGGCGGTATGAGGAGGTGTCTTCGAGTTGGTGCCTGGCTTCAGCAGTGTAGAGGTCGGTGCGCCAAACTACCACTTCACCCCCTTTGTCTGTTGGTTTGATGGTGAGGTTGGGATTGGTTCCGCTGGTTTGATGGCGAGGTTGGGATTCCCAGGAATGGTCTGGGAAGCTGGGTTTGAATCCCACCATAGCAGATTGTGGAATTTGAACTTAAAAAATAATGAATCTGTAATTAAGAATATAACGATTACCATGAAACCACAGTTGATTGACAAAAAAACACATCTGGTTCACTAACATCCTTCTTTTAAAAAAACTGTCATCCTTAACTGATCTAGTCTATATATGAGTCCAGACCCACAACCATGTGGTTGAGTCTCATCTGCCCTCTGGGCAATTAGGGATGGTCAATAAATGCTGACTTACCCAGAGGTAACCTCACCCCATGGATGAGTAATAAAAAGGATTATGCCTCAGAGTCTAATCTAAGTAGTGAACCCACCAAGGTGAAAGTCCCCAAGTTGGTGAAAGTTGTAGGTGAAGGTGCTGGTACTTCCTCTGAGGGTTGAATGACTTCCTCCTGAGAGATAGAGATGAAGGTGAGGCTGAGGATCTGTGATGCTCTCAGCCTCTTTGGATCAAAATTGTGCTGGGTTGTGCAAGTAACTGCGTACGAGAAAAGAGGGAATTAGCTGTTTATAAGATATAAAAGGTTGTGCATGTTAAGATTCAGTTGGTGTTGGTGATAGTGGGAGAACAGAACAGGACAATGAAACTTACTGGGTTGGTTGCCAGTGGAGGTACTCAATGTCACGCCATCATGAGAGTCGATGTATTCTTCTTCAGACAAATCCAAGATCTTCCCTTCATTTGGAGCAAGGAACTTTATGTCCGCCATGACTACCCATGCCAGTCTTCACCTTCTTGGTCCAATTGTGAGATGTTTTATTCATACAATGAGACAAAAAGGAGAAATGTATGGGACAGAAATTGACTGAGTAGGAAGTGCAAAAGGAAGGAAAGGTTAGTAGTTTGCAAAGATGAGGCGAGAGCCATCGAGTGGACATGATGTTTGCAATAGACAGTGTTGTAGTCCGTTAGTCTTGGTTAGAGATGTGTGGAGAATTACAGTGAGTGCTGACCGTGTGAGTGAGAGAATCTGGTGGATATTACCAACACAGAGTTTAGAAGACCATTCGCATTCTTCCTGCAGTACCGTGCATTGTTTCTCAGCTGGGATACTTTACTAACCCAATCATCTTTGTCTAGACTGGCTAAGCTTACAGGTATGATCTACTTTGCCTATCAGCAGAGAAAAGTATGGCCCTCTTGCAACTATCCCATTCATCAATACTTTCAGGTCCTTGTCATCAAAGCAGGATGGCAGCTTCCCTTTCTGGACCATGTCAATAATGATGAAAAGTCACTTACAGCGAGTTAGGTTGAAAGCTGAAGAGCAGGACAAGTAGAATAGTGATCTCAGGTTTGCTACTGGTGCCACGAGATCGTGAGATGAGGAACAGCCAGTGAATGCAGCTTAACATGTGGCTGCGAGGCTGGTGCAGGAGGGAGGGCTTCAGATACCTAGACCATTGGGATACCTTCTGGGGAAGGTGGGACCTGTACATGAAGGACGGGTTGCACCTGAACTGGAGGGGCACAAATGTCCTGGGTGGCAGATTTACTCGTGTGATTCAGGAGGGTTTAAACTAGTTTGGCAGGGGGGTGGGAATCAGAGCCACATGTCTAAGAGGGGGTCAGTTGCAGATGGGGCAGTCACAGAATGTATTGAATCTATCAGGAAAGTTTCTCACGCGATGAAACAAAGGGATTGGTTAAAGTGTGTCTGCTTTAATGCAAGGAGTGTCCAAAATAAGAGTGACGAACTTAGAGCATGGATCAGTACTTGGGGCTACGATATTGTGGCCATAATGGAGACATCGGTTTCACTGGGGCAGGAATGGTTGCTTGATGTTCCAGGGTTTAGAATGTTTAAAAAGAACAGGGGCGGAGGGGTGGAAAATGAGGAGGGGATATCGCATTGCTAATCAGAGAGTGCATCACAGCTACAGAAACGAAGGTTGTTGAGGAAGGTTTGTCTACTGAGCCAGTATGGGTGGAAGTTAGGAACAACAAGGGAACAGTCACCACACTGGGGGCTTTCTACAGACCACCTATTAGCTGTAGAGAGATTGAAGAACTCAATAGGCGGGCAGATTCTGGAAAAATGCAGAAGTAGCAGGATTGTTGTTATAGGTGATTTCAACTTTCCCAACATCGACTGGAACTTCCTAAGTGCAGATGGTTTGGATGGAACCTTTTTTGTCAGGTGTGTTCAGGACGGTTTCCTTATTCAGTATGTAGACAGATCGACGAGGGGAGAGGCCATTTTGGATTTGGTGCTCAGCAATGAGCCAGGACAGGTGTCAGATCTCGCGGTGGGAGAGCACTTTGGTGACAGTGATCACAACTGCCTCACATTTACCATAGCCTTGGAGAGTGAAAGGAGCAGTTACTGAGGGAAGATATTTAATTGGGGAAAAGGAAATTATGACGCTATCAGACAGGAATTGGGAAGTGCAGACTGGGAGCAATTGTTCCACAGAAAGGGCATAGCAGACATGTGGAGACTATTTAAGGAGCAGTTGTTGCAAGTGATACAAAAAATTTGTTCCTCTGAGATAGGTAAGAAGGGGTAAGATTAAGGAACCTTGGATGACGAGAACAGAGGAACTTTTCGTCAAAAGGAAGAAGGCAGCTTACGTAAGGTGGGGGAAGTAGTGGACCCAGCACTGATCCTTGTGGCACACCACTGGTCACAGGCCTTCAGTCTGAAAAGCAATCCTCCACCACCAACCTCTGTCTTCTACCTTCAAGCTAGTTCTATATCCAAATGGCCAGTATTCTATATGATCTAACCTTGCTTACCAATCTACCATGAGGAATCTTGTTAAACAGAAGTCCATATGGAGCCGTAGAAGAAATGGAAGAGTGTGGAAGGTTATCTGGTACACCTAAATAAAACCCTCTCAGATTGAGAAAGGAAGGAACATTTTACAGAGTCAAATGGAGACCGTAGAAAATTAAAAGTTGTCTTGTAAAACTGTACAGCAAAAGATATGTAACCAGTCAAGATTCTGTAAGGACCTGAGCCAGCATCATTTTTAAGGGATTCAAGTTCCCATTCTTATCCAATCCTAACTCCATTTGTAAAAGAAATGTACCCTTGACTGCATTGTCCCTTATTTTTGACCATCAGTCTTGGAAACAAATTGAAAAACATTCTGTCATTATCTTTATCCCTCAAAATCAATTCACCAACATTAGCTCTCCAGTTCAACAGCAATGGTAGATCTTGTGGCACATTCAAAGATCTGAAGATTAAAATCCCAATAAAGCAGACTCTGGCATGGCTTCACATAATTCAGTGAACAACAGCAGAATTTCTATTTTCCTCTATATTAGGAGTGGGCTCACTGAATGGATACTGGAATCTGGTTGATACAAGAGTATTGTTTAAATCAAAACTGAAAGAAAAAGGTTTCCTAAAATAATTTTAAAAAGAACCTTTCTTAGGCTGTAATGTTGGTTTGCATCACAAGGAGGATGTTAGCACTATACAGCCTGCTAATGCTAATATTTGGTGTGTGGTTTTGACCAGTGAAAATTCAAATAGATAACTGGAAAGTTAAATGACTTGATTGTGGATTATGGAGGCTCCACTGAAATTACAAAATTAGCAAAATAATCAAAACAGCCACAAATATTTTGCCAAGGTGATTTTATTTCTGAAAGATTGTCAATCTCAACGAACTAAAAATTTATAACTCCCATTAACTCAAATATTTGAATCACAAGCTACTATTCTGCAGAGTTTAATTATTTTATCTATGAAGTACTTTTCTAACAAGTTGTTTACTTGCTAAATACCGCCAGATACAAATTTTCATGAAGATAAGAATAATCCATAGGTGATGAATTTAGATCTGTATCTCATCTGACAACTTGGTGCTTGTAAAAGATTCCATGGCACTACTTTAATAATAGCAAGGAAGTTACCAATATTCCCTAATTCCTCAGCAATCCTCAATTAACATCACACATAAAAACAATTCTGGTCATTAGCTCTAAACTGTTTGTGGAAGTCTGTTGAGCATGTATTGATTGCCTTGTTTCCCAATTACAACAGTCACTACATTTTGTAAGTACTTAATTGACTGTAAAGCATTGAGACATCTGGTAGTTCTGCAAAGTGCCATGTAAACACAAGTGCTTCTTTTTTTAAAAATGTATATACAGCGTGGACCTGTCTTGGTCAAAGTTTATACCTTTTTTGGAATGCCTTTACAGAATGTGGGATGCTAGGTCAGCATTTATTGCCATTATTAGATCTCAAAACAGCTCAAATATTTAATGGGAGGTTAGAAAATAGTATTGAAACACAACAAAAGCATGGAGGGCAGTGGAATGTAGAGATCAATGGACAGTGTCAAATACGAAATGTAGGAAACTGAAGGCTGTACAAACCTGCACTTGTGATCTAGGGTTTTTCACACTGCAGAGAAAGGGGACCGACTACCTGGAGCACGCAAGGGTGGAAAAGATGGTCTACTGGATGACAGAGTTCGACAGTAGCTGAAATTTTGATTACCTAATGATGCTTTAAAATTTAGAAATTAAGTCAGTGACATGTTTGTGGCATTTTGGCCTCATGCTGTTTGCTATTGACAGTTCCCCATTTTTAATACCTTTGCATGTCATGAATAGCTATTGTGAGAAACGAAGCTCACTCACTTCAATAATTTCAGTCCGAGACAAGATCTGAAGCAATCAGTATGTTTATTATATACTTGCAAGCGTGGTGTCTAAAATAGACAGAGTTTAGCAAGTACATATCTTATATAGGATTCACTACTCCAAACCCGGTGCCCATTACTATTGTTTATCTCTTGCCTTATGCATAACAAAGTACAAGTTTTACTTGGCCATTCATCACATCCTGCTGTTAGGTATATCCTCCTTCACTGCTATCTATTTCCCCCACTTGTGACATTTCCTCCCTTTCCCCAACCATATTGATCATTATGACCTTTTAATTGGGGTTTGTTTTTTGTGTTTGCAGAAGTGGGAAACAGATGCTTATAACTACTGCTTGTATAAGCATGTCTGGCTTAATCTACATCCTCACAGCACCTTATCTATTTGTTTGTAACATCTACCATTGTTTGCAGGCACGTTTCATTCTTGTATGCACATTTTAGCTAATACAAAAACAATTATATATTTCCTTCACATTGTTTTCATTCTTGTTGATTCAGCTCTTGGTTGAAACAATTATACACTGATGTGAGTTCATTTATCTTGCATAAGTAATTATGATTGCAGAAATAACACTACTTTACCTATATTCCACAGTTATTCATGGGGGAGCACACCAAATTCAGTCCCACCTTCCAAGATTTAGTCAATGGTGCAAATGAAACTCATATACTCTGTTTCTAAATCAGCTTTAAAAAAAAGGCATGCACCAGTGAGATTGCTCAATCTTTTAATGAGTTGAAGTCTAGTCTTTGTCTAAATCAGCAGCTTAGGGAATGTTAGCAGGGGTGAAGAACACAATGGATAAGGTGGTACTGCAAGGTATGATGCTCAATTAGCATAGCAATTGGGTTGGTCAAAGGGTGGGATTTGTGGTCTGGTTGTGAAGCAGCAGCACACCTAGGCAGTGGCGTATTTGGGGACTGGAACAAATAGTAGACTGAAAGGAGCCAGGAATAGCTTAGAGATTGGGATCCATCATTAAAATAGTCTTGTTTTACGTATCCAGAGGAGACAGTATGGAAAATAAAGAACATGAAAGCAAGGGAAGGGTTAAAGCATAGAGACTGGACTCGGCAAGATGGCGGCGATTCTGTAGAACTGCTGTGGACAGCTCTGCCTAACAGCCAAGGCATACCAGTGTTTTTTGCCATCCCTGGCCAACTTATGTGGTGGAATCATTAGTTTAAAATCTTACAGAACACATACTTGTTAATATTTGGGATTGGGAAGGATGCCAAAGGGAAAAAGAGCAAGCAAACAGCAGCACGGAGGACACTCCCCTGCAGCACCGGGTACACCAGAGACTGCAGCAGCAGCAGCTTCTCCTGAACCCCCCGGGAACCTGACAGACTCACGGGAATGGGCTGCAGCGACGGAGAGACCTATCTTGAAAGTTGTGGCTGCGATTGAGGAAATCCGTGGGGAGATTCGTGCCCAGGTCCAACCTATTGCATCCATGCTGCAGAAGCATGAGCAGGAGATCCAGGGCCTCGGGGAGAGGCTAGAGGAGGTGGAGGGTCGAACTAAGGCCTCAGAAGCTGCAATGGAGTCCTCATCCAGTCGGATCCAAGTGCTGGAGAGAGAGGTCTTGCGAAACCATATCGACGACCTCAAAAATCGAGGTTGGAGGATAAATCTCCGAATTGTCGGGCTCCCTGAAGGTGAGGAAGGTGAGCAGCCAGTCAGCTTGTTTGAAAGCAGGCTGCCGAAATTTTTGGGCCTTCAGATGGAGTCCAGCAGGCTTCAGATTGAAAGGGTGTATCGGGTTACAGTGCAAGGTCAGGCCCAGTGCAGCATCTCTGCTCAGTCCTAGTGCACATCTATTCATATAAGGACAAGCAAAAAGTCATAGAAGCTTCTAGATCCCTGGGAAAAGATCCACAGGCACTGCTGTGCAAGGGGTCAAAAATCATGTTTTTCCAGGATTTTTCAGCAGCTGTAATTCGAAAGAGGAAGTCCTTCGATGAAGTTAAAAAGAGGCTGAGAAATCTGGGCATCCAGTACTCCACGAGATACCCTGCAGTGCTTCGTTTCAGCCACGAGGACTCAGTTTATACATTTGACTCGGTGGATAAGGCTAAAGACTTTGTGGACACTTTAAAATAGATGGATTGGCCTGAAGAATATGGTTAATGTTTGTTCTCTTTTCTATCTTTCCCCATGTTTTCCCTTCTTTTTTTTATTCCTTTCTGACTCCCTAATAATTTCCTTTTTGGAAAATGGGGAAAAGATTGTGGAATAAGTTGTTCCTATTTTTTTGAATAACTGGATTTTCTGATGGGAAATTTTGTGGATGTTCTTTGTTGTCTCTCCCTTTTTTTTGTTTGTTCTGCTTCTCTTTAGTCACAAGTAGGGGTGACATGAAGCCAAGGATGGGTGACTTTGTCTTTTTTTCTGTTGATTTAAGGATCATCTCCTTGTTTTTTTTTCTGGCCTAAGGCTGGGGCACAGTCCAGGTTTGAAGGAGCTGTGAAGGAGGGGATGGGTAGGGCGAGTGCCCCCTATGGGCAGGTGGAAGAG
This sequence comes from Chiloscyllium plagiosum, assembly GCF_004010195.1. NCBI lineage: Eukaryota > Metazoa > Chordata > Chondrichthyes > Orectolobiformes > Hemiscylliidae > Chiloscyllium > Chiloscyllium plagiosum. The sequence continues at coordinate 39,039,639 of NC_057719.1, forward strand.
ACTTCCATTCAAGGTTCTATAGTTGGTTTTCTTTGTAGTTTTTTGGTATAATAGTTGTTTATAGTTATGATAGAGTAGTTTTTGTATATATAGTTTTTCAATTCTATGAGTCTTTATTTACTTATGCGCAGTACTTTGTAAGCAGAGTTGTCCCTCCGAGGGGTTCAAGGGTGTCTGAAAGGGGATATGGCTAAGTGTCTTATTAAATGGTGCACCTGAAACATTAAGGGAAGTCATTCACCTGTTAAAAGGAAAAAAAGTGCTTTCTAGCCTTAAGAGGGAAAGGGTTGATATCGCTTTGTTGCAGGAAACCCATCATGATGATGGGGAACACCTGAAATTACAACAGGGGGATTATGACAGGGTATTCTTTTCATTCTTTACCAGTAAAAGTAGGGGAGTGGCAGTACTTATACAAAAAATCATCCGTTCACATTATTAGAGCAGGTGAAAGACAAGCAGGGATGGTTTGTGATACTTAAAGCCCTGATACATGGGGAGAAATGTGGCATTTTAAACATTTACTGTCCTCCGGTGCATCCCCTCAAATTTTTGATTAGAGCTTTCTCTAAGTTGAGTGCTTTTGGAACACGGCACATTATTATAGGGGGGGATTTTAATTGTTTTTGGATCCGACAGTGGACAGGATGCCTTGTGGGCCCCCAATTATTTCTTCGCAGGCCAAGCAGGTGGTTGACTTATGCAAGGAGTTGGGTCTGGTGGATATTTGGAGATGTCTTCACCCTACCGGCAGGGACTTTACCTTTTTTTCAAATCCACATAAATGTCACACAAGGACTGACCTCTTTCTGGCTCCCTCAGCCCTTCTGGATTCGATTATGGGTTGTAAAATTGGGAATAAAGCTATCTCTGATCACACAGCAGTATATTTGGAGGTTAAGGCCAAGAGTGAAGGGCTAGGTTTGCGGCACTGGCGTTTGGACCCTTTTCTCCTTAAGGATTCCAAATTTGTGGAATACTTTTTGAAGGAGTTTCAGGAATTCTTGATTATCAACTCAGGCACGGCTAGTAGTCCATCTATGCTATGGGAGACTGCTAAGGCTTTTGCGAGGGGATTAGCTATTTCCTATTCGGCTAGCTGGAAATGACAGGAGGAGGAACAGCAGCGTCTTTTTGAGACACGGTTGAAAGCCGCGGAGGCAGCACATTTTGCGCGGCCTTCGGTGACTAAGCTACAGTGGATCATGGCCCTTCGGGTTGCCTTGAATTCAATACTGACACAAAACGCAAAGAAAGAACTTCCTTTTGCTAAACAGAGGCTGTTCGTATACGAGGATAGGCCAGGGAAGTATTTAGCGTACCTGACTAGGAAAAAGCGTGCTCCCCAATCCATTACTGCAATCAGAGACAGCGCCAGGGTCCTTACATACGATGCTAAAAAGATTAATGAGGCTTTTCGGAGCTTTTACTCTGAATTGTATCAGTCTGAAGGTTGCAAAGACAGGAGGACTAAAATGAAGGCCACTTTTAAGAACCTGGACCTCCCAGGGGTAACCTTGGAACAGGCCTCTCTCCTTAATGTCTCCTTGATAGTTCAGGAAATACAGAAGGCAGCTAGGCAACTTCAGAGTGGGAAAGCGCCTGGCCCTGATGGTCTTCCGGGTGAGTTTTATAAGGAGTTTATAGGGATTCTGTCAGGGCCAATGTTGGAGATGTACAATCACTCCTATATACATGAATGCATACCACCGTCTTTTAGAAAAGCTAATATTTCCTTAATTCTTAAGAAGGGGAAGGTTCCTGAGGATTGTGCCTCATACAAGCCCATCTCTCTATTAAATTCAGAGATCAAGATTCTGTCCAAGATCCTGAGATTGGAAAGGGTGTTGCCCCATACTATTAAAGAGGACCAGACAGTCTTTATAAGGGGCCGTAGGTCCTCTAATAATATTAGAAGGTTGCTGAATGTGGTCCAAGTTTGTCAGCAATGATCGGATTCAGGGGTTGGTGATTTCCTTAGATGCAGAGAAAGCATTTGACCGGGTGGAATGGCCGTATCTTTTTTATGTCTTAGAACAGTTCGGGTTGGGTGGGGTCTTTGCTCGGTGGGTGGAGGTTTTATATCGCAACCCTCTGGCTGCGGTCATCACCAACGGGGTGAAGTCTGGGAATTTTACGATTGGTAGGGGTAGTCGGCAAGGCTGCCCCCTCTCACCGTTGTTGTTTACATTGGTGATAGAGCCACTGGCAGAGTCCATTCGTCAGAACATCCACATAACCGCTCCAGAAGTGGGATCGAGGGCACACAAGATTACACTGTACGCGGATGATGTCCTTCTGTTTTTAATCGAACCCGATGACCTCTGTACCCTATTTGGTACAATGTATCCATTCATTTGGGGCTATTTCAGGATATAAGATTAACTTTGCAAAATCGGAGGCTATGCCTTTGGGGAGCCTTAAGGATGTGCCAGAAGTTGAAGGTGGCCCTAAGTTCCCTTTTAAGTGGTCATGGGCAGGGTTCCGACACCCAGGCATTTTTATTACCCCTAAGTTTGATCTGTTATTTCGGACTAACTTTGCTCACTTGCTCGACAATATTAGGCGGGATCTCCAGAGATAGGGGACTGTTCCAATTTCATGGTTGGGCCGAATATCTCTCATTAAGATTAATGTTCTTCCTCGTTTGCTTTATTCCATGCTATTGCTCCCTATAATGTTTCCCAGGTCAACGCTGTGGAAGCTTATGGGGTGGTTTGGTTCCTTTGTCTGGCATCATGGGCAGCCCCTCATCAAACTTACTAAATTGCAGTTGCCTCAAGGAGGGGGAGGAGTTAATTTCCCAGACATCAGGAGGTATCAATTGAATTCTTTGCTGTCCTTTATCTGTGATTGGCTCGGTAACGATCCAAGCTCAATATGGCTGGATATTGAGGCCTCCCAAGCAAAGTGTCCTCTTATTAACCTGTTGTTCATGGATAAGATGAGGACAGTTATGGACCACTTCCGGAACCCCATTGTCATTAGTACAGTCAGGGCTTGAAGGGCGATGCATCAGAGTGAGAGTTGTTTATCCAAGACTTCGCTACTTACACCTATAGTTGGCATGCCGGGATTCCGACCAGGGATGATGGACTCAGGATTCAAACTATGGGCAGCAAGAGGAGTTTCTAGTTTGGGAGACTTGTTTGAGGGGGACGTTATGATGTCTTTTGAGCAACTGAGCTGCAAATACGGGTTACCCAGCAGAGATCTTTCTGTTTTTTTCAGATAAGGGATTTCATCCAGAAGAAGACTACATTTCTCACTAAGCCCTATAAACCAGATACAGAGAGGTTGTTGCTACGTTCCACAAGCACCCTTTTTTTTTTAGTGCCCTGTATTGCCTGCTAGGTGGCAGGGCCTGGCAGGATATTAACCGGTTATGTGAGGTCTGGCAGCAAGAGCTAGGAGTGGAGATCTCTTTTGAAACATGGGAGAACATATGGGAGAATACTCAAAAGATCTCAATCTGTAATAGGACATGCGCTACGCAGTTACAAGTTCTGCACAGGACTCATCTGGCACCAGACCGTCTGGCGAAGTTTTAAAAAGGGGCATCTTCAGTGTGCCCCAAATGTAAAATAAGTGTAGGTACTCTTACCCATTGCTTCTGGACATGCCGCAGGCTCAGTGTTTATTGGAGCACTGTGGCGGGAGAGATAGCGCGGGTATTGAGGACTGAAGTCAAAGTAGACCCGATATCTCTCCTCTTCGGTCTACCGAATTTACCATCTTTAGACGGGCATGGGAAGAAACTATTTAATATTCTTGCATACTGTGCACAGAAGAATATTCTGATGAATTGGATGTCTGAGAACCTGCCGGGCTTACTGGGATTGCAGAAATTAATTATGGAGCACATTCCCTTTGACTTTTTTACAAACATGGTGCACCACACAACAAGTAGGGCTGCCATGTTTTTATAAGACATGGCAGCCCTACTGGAGTTATTTGGAAACAAATTTGTCAGTTGTCATAACTAGGGCGTTTGTTTAACCAGGATGGTTAGATTTGTCAAGCCCTGGGCCCTGGAGGGGGTCTCCTGAGTTAATACGGGTATGTATACAATGCTCCTGTTCCTCTGTTTGGGAGCTTTGCGCAGAGCATAGCTGTTCTGTATTCTTTTTTTTTGTTTTGTTGCTTTTTTTTTGGTGTTGCTTTGCACAGTGTTAGGGTTTGTTTTGTATTAGAGGGTAAGTTAATAGTTAGTAGTTTGTATTGTTTTTGTGTTTGTTTTCTTTTTATTATACTGATATTTATTATTGATTGTATTTTTCAATAATTTTATATGTTTGTAAAGTTAAAAAAAATTTGCTCATACATATATTTACAAAAAAAAAGCATGAAGACCACTGCCGATCTGGTGCAAGGGGTCTGTGGAACGCAGGATGGGATAAGAATAGTGGAATGCTCTTACACCAATTAGCAGAGTAAGGCGGAGTCTAAAAGGTCACTATGTTGAGATGAGATATCACAGTTAGTAAAGTTAGCCTCCCTGTTAAGTATCATCATGACAAAGTATAGTGGGACAACTAAAGAGATAATGGGAACTAACATCACTAGTTTATTATGTAGCTAGAGTGAGGTACTTTGATTAACATGGTTGGACATGCTGATCAGCTAACAGAAACATGTAAAAAAATATAAAAAACCATGAACCCAGAAGTTCAGGGGCATTCAAGAATCTGCTTTCTCAGTGTCAAGGTTTTTATGTTTGCAAATAAAAGACCTACTTCTTGAAGAACTCTTTGCGTCTCCTGGTGATTATCTACATTTTCTCCATGACAACAGCTGCATAAAGATGACAGATCAGCAAAATGATATTGAAGCCAGAGCAAATCCAGCTGCAGGATCTCACTGTTGGTGTCCATTGATGGGGCTGCTAAGAAAATGTGCCTTGCTGGAGATCAGGTGCCATAAGGAAACTTATACCTTATCGACAGGTGGTTCTGAGAGGCAGCAACTGTGGAATGAGACACATTCTGTTTGTGGCTGATCAGAGTATCATGGAAACCCATTGGTCAGTTGTAATTGTCTTAGAAATTAAAGCCAAGTCAACAGAGCGCTTGTATCCCTTCTTGCCACCTTCTCACAGTTCAATTTATGGATTTACAATGGGCTTCATACACCCAGACATTTTGCAACCTCAGGTGGTGGAGGAGAGGATTCTCCAGTTGACAGCCTTACTGGCACAATATAGGCCATAAAATTGATATCTGGCACCAGTCAAGGGGATGGAACTCAGGAGAAACTGAACCAAATCATCATCATTGAAGAACATTGGAACTTTAGCATGCACACCAATTATCTCCAGGTGTCTCAGAGTCAAAAACAGATAGCTAAGGTTTTCAAACAAGATGACCACTTGCCTGTCTATGCACTTTTAATGCACTCTATAGCTGTGAAGGGAACCCCATGCCAGACATCCCCTGCCCTGTACCCTCACCAAGTACAGGCTCTAAACATCTCAAACACTTGAGTGCTCTATGTGTCATTTCATAGGCTGCAACACAGATGTATATAAGAGATGACAAAGGCTAGTCATTTCATCTGATTAACAGATGCCAGAAGCTAGGCAGCTAGACCAATTGATTTCAGGCCTACAGCATAGTTCCCATAAGTCCATGATGTAATCAAAAGGACACAATTGGGCAATTGAGTTCTCTGTCAGCAACAAGTTGCATTTGTATAGAAGGAGGTTCACTCCTATAACTTTCAAGATGTCTGTAACTACCAAAAAAGTATAATGTAGGTGTGTACTAATTTTCTGATGAGCTCCAATAGCACATAAATCTTAAACTCCTAGCTGCCTAATCATAGGGTTGGAATCTGAGCAACAAGGGCTATTACCTCAGAAAGCAGTTTATAAGAACAGGCTTTTTACCCCTTTTTTTGTATTAGTTAATGGGATTGGGTAGGATTTGCTGGATAAATTGCACTTATTTCCCATTTCCTATTGCCCAGAGGACATTTAAAAGTCAACCACATTGCTGTGGGTCTAGAGTCACATGTAGGCTCTGCCAGGTAGGGGTAGCAGATTTCCTTCTCTAAAAGGACATTAGTAAACCAAATAGTTTTATGTGGTAATCAATAGTGGTTGCATGTAGTTTTCTTTATCCTCTAGATTTTCCATTGAATTCAAATTTCACCATCTGCCTTGGTTGAATTTGAGCCCAAGTCAAAACATTAAACTGAGTTTTGGGATTACTAAATCGGTGACAATACCATTACACTATTGCTTCACTCTGAAAGCCCTCTAGACCAGTGTTATAACACTGCACAGTGTTCAACATGGGCAATCTTAGAGCATACTATAGAGTCTCAGAACTTTTACAGCACGGAAAGCGTGTCTATCGTCTCCATGCTGGTCATGAAACATCCATCTGTTCTAATCCCATTTTCCAGCAGTAGCTTTGTATGCTATGCATTCATTTAAATAGTTCTTAATTGTGTTGAGGATCCTTACCGCTGCAACCCAGTGAGTTCCAGATTGCTATGACATTCTTGGTGATTTTGTTTTCATTCAAATTCCCTCTCAACCTCCTGCTCTTTACTGTATCCATAATTATTGACCTCCCTACCAAGGGGAAAGATTCTATCTATTCTATCTATGCCCCTTAGAAATGTCTACACCTCAAATCAGATCCCCCCTCAGCCTTCCCTGCTTCAAGGAAAACAATTTCCAGAATTGCATACTCTGAGGAGTGCTTTCTAGATCCTAATCACTCACTGTGTGAAATTATACTCCCTCATATTGCCTCTATCTCTTTTACAACCATCTTAAATTGATGTCATTTTAACCTGTCTGACAATGAGAACAGTTTCCATCATATACCATCTCAATCACTCTTGATTGGAAAATAGCTTCAGCTTTGCCAATCCACCCACATAACTAAAGTCTAAATCACTTATTGAAAATAAAACCACTATATGTTGAGCTTTTACAATAACATCATAAGAAAGTTATTTACCTCATGTGAATTTCAGGTCACGCAAATTATTCACCAACACATTGCTTCCAGTAAAGGCCTGAAAGGAGACTGCCATTTATGCAAAACTCCGCTAATAGCATGAACCTCTCTTGAAAGTTATGGTCAGCTTGTGAAACCAAAGCATGCAGGCTGGCTCAGTGTGCTGCATTTTGCAACCACGAACATCATCAAGGCTTTTTGGAGACTGCAATACTGATCAGAGCAATCCTCATTAAAATTTCAAATGTTCTATAAATTTAGGTTTTGTTACTGGCGTCCTTCTCACCCATAGGAAACTACTGAAATGGGAACAGCAGCAATGAATTTTAGGGATGGGATACTCAAAAGTGAATTTTACTTGTTAACAGTTGCTTGTCTAAGTAAATTGGTCAAGACCAATCTTCACAACGATTAAAATAACTTTTTTTCCTGCAAATTCTCCTCAGACTTTAAACTTGCACAGCTAACCATACCTTTAAATTTGATCTACTATTCAGAATATATGCCTCCTATAATTAAAACAGCTTTCATTCAGTGTCATACTAGGGGTTCATGGTAATTATTTGAATCTCCTGTTATGGATCAGACAAAACTCCCTCAAAACATGACAAGGAGATGGACTAGACCCTAACTTTCTCTTATTTAAAGGCATTGCCAGCCATTGCATTCTGGATGCAATTCAATTGGTCAAACTATTAGGCTTAAAACAAAATACACTTTATTCATTCACTATAGTAAAAATACAGACAAAATTAAAAAATTGGCTTAACTGTAACTTTATTGAAATACTTAGTAAAGTAATGAACTAGTCATTAACTCTTCAATAATAGTAACATCCCATAAATACACCCTTGCCAAGGATAAAGTCATTAAAATAGATTGCCTCACAAGCAAGTCTAGCAGCAGGAACAGAACTCTGAGTTTAAGCTGCAACAAAGAGAGGAATAAGAGTTTCCACATCCAGCTTTAAGACCCCATTAACTGCTACTGAAAGCTAAGCTAAAGATCCTGGTTCAGTGAGAACTTGACCACACCCATTCAGGCTGCTTCTATTGTTCCAACTTTTAAAAAAAAACCCAAGGCCTCACAAGCCCCCCAAAACATGAAAAGGTGCCTTAAAAGTTTTTAACCTGGTTTTGAGTAATTCCAAGCATAGATTGTCCTGGAACTGCGGAACTGGGCTAAGATGAGATCTGCAAATAGGCAAAGAAAATTAGGATATTTTAAATTTATGATTGAAATGTATAAATAAATGTGAAAATCTCCATCAAATCACTTACTAAAACCAACAAAGTTATTGCATAGTACATGAGCTTCCTTGGCATATATTTTTGATTATGCTTATTATCTGACCTAACCATGATCAGCACTATATAATACCAGTACTGAGCCAGCCATACATGTCATAACAATAACTTGTTTTTGCAGAGCATTTTTTGTTTAGTCATATGAATGCTTATAAACAATTTTTGATACTAAGTCAAAAGGGGGAGATATTAAATTGAGGGGGGAGCAGAAATGAAGATTTGTTTAAGGGAGATTTAAGGACAATATTCCAGAGTTTAGGATCTAGGCAGTTGAAGACACAATTACCAAAGGTAGAGTGAATAGATTTGGGGATGTACAAGGAGCCAGAATTCAAGCAACAAAGATCTGAAATGCTATTAAATTAAATAAGATTATAGGGGTAAGGAGGGGCAAGCTATGCCATAGAGGAAGCAAGATTGAAAATGCTAAGACTCAAGTAATTGACAAACCAGAAGCCACTACTGGTCAGTAGGCACAGAGTTAAGTGGTTAACTAAGCCTTGTGCAAGCTAGGTTATAGGTAGCAGATTTTTGGATGAATTCAAGTTAACCAGAAATCAGGTAAATGTCAATTTTTTTGAGATCCATGGAGGTGTTCTCTGCCCAAGTCCTCGCATGAGAAAATTTGCTACTTACCTCATTACCTATACACCACAGCCCTCTCCTAGTTTCTTTCTTCTGAATACAGGTGGAAGAACTCACCACTGCTGGGACCTTCCAGGATTTCTGGCTATATTTAAAGTGCACCAGTTTAGGTCATGTTAGTGCAGAGGTACCCTGCATGGTTTGTTTGAATTGCCCAAGCATGTCGGAACAGAAAGAAACTAGCAACCTGTTTTGCTGATAAGAACCTGGAAGTCCTGCTAGACAGGGTGACACAGAGAAAGGCCATCCTCTTTCCTCAGGACTGGCAAAGAAGACCACTACTAGATCCTGAAATGAGGTTCCAAAGTCTGGAGGACTGCCCAATGCAAAAAGCGGGTCAATGACACTCCACTGAGGTAAATGTCACCATCTTCTCTCTACTACCTCACACTCACTTCTATCACTGCTGCAGCATCTACCTCCCCGCCAAGATTCATGATTTACCATTCCCACAATATCTTCTCTCCAGCTCAGATACTGACTCTGAGAGTATTTTCGCCAGATTAGAATTGGGAGCACAGGCAGATGAGTACATCACTGCCACTTCTCTGCAGATGGTAGAGCTAAAAACACTCCAGGTCACTGGCACTTGAAGGCCTGCAGAAACCAGACACATGCATGGCTCCAGACAGGAGAAGACCCATGATGATGGCAATTCAGATCCTCACAGAAATGCAAAAGCAGACTCAGCAACATCAGGCTCATTTGTTAGAGGCACTGGGTGAAGGGTTCAAGGAATGAAGAACTTCACAAACACTTTTTTGCAGTTCTGAAGTATCATCTTGTTTCAAAACGTTAATTCTTTCTCTTTTCATGGATGCTTCTAGACCTACTGAGTTTCTCCAGCACTTTGTTTTCATTAACCCCAAATGGTGACTGACCAGAACCTGATTGATCTGTGTGCCACTTTTCGAATAGCCAGCTCAAGTTGTGGATGGGATTTCTATCACATGCATTAATATTATCCTATGGTTCTGTCCGGCAAGTGCTTTCATTTCTTTAGGTAGAATTACCTTAAGTGATACAGAAGGCATAAACTGGCACCAACCATAAAAGTAACATCAGGTCAAAGGGTATCTGGGGCAGAATGCAGTACTGCACTCGTGTGCCTTTTGGCTTGCCATAATAATGCGCTCTCTACTACAAGCAGAAATCCAAATCAATAAAGAGGTGGTACAAGCTAAACTGTCACTCTGTAAGCTCACAACAAAGGGTGAATGGAAAGAACATTCTGGTTTCCTTCTAAACCTACTCTCTAAAAGTGCACAATTTTAATCAGATTCTTAATGCAATCCAGGAAATATATTTTATATATATATTATATATATGTAACCAAGATAAAATATATAATTCTGCTAATTAAACAGAACATTAAGCAATTGGAAGGTGACACAACAGTTGTCATCCTTTTATGAAAAATAAATTCTGCGCAATGGATATAATTTTCCCACAATTAACTTTCTAAGTGAGGTAGGTGAAGTCATGAGTCGTTGTCAATGTTTCAAATGAATCTAAAGCTACTGAATTCAAGTCAGATGTCACATAATCATGCTCATGGACATTTCAGATTACCATAGTAACATCTTCTGTACCTTGTCAGTGTATCTCATTGTAAGTCATCGTTCTTACATTTTTCTCACAGTTGTCATTTTGCTCACAAAATTGAAAGTGATGTGCATGGATTATATTTTGATTTCAAGTCAATGCAAGGTGTATTCATACTGCTCTAACCATTGGTGTTCAGAACAGCCTGGCAAGCAGTCAAGATTACAATGCCATTTATATATGTTCCTTGACAATAGCATTAATCTTAGTGCAAACTGAAGAATATTTATTGTTTAATCAGCAAATCAAAATCTATTTTAAAAATTAAAGTGAGTATACTAAATAATTTTGTTAAAACCAATAGGAGAAAAGCATAGATGGTCCTTAGAAAATGCTAGATGGAAATGTTAGATTATTAAAAAGTGTTTTTAGAATCAGGGCATAGACCAATAACTTACAATTAATTTATGCGACAAATATACATGTAATAGATGTAATTTGTCTGGAATTTCAAAAGGCCTTTGATAAACTGCCAACAATACAAAATGATAACATCAAAAAAATGTGAAGTCTGAGGGATAGGTGGCACAATAGATTGCTAGTTGGCTTGAAGAAAGAAAGCGGTAGAAACAAAGGATGGTTATTCAGAGTGGAAGAAAATGGGAAATGGATTTCCCCAAAGCTCAATGCTGAAATCATTGCTGTTCACAATTTACTGTTACATTAAAGATTTGTACTTTGGACTCAAAAACACATTTTCTAAATTTAATATGACACCAATACTGGAGATTTCTGCAACAAGTTACAGAATTGCATTAACTTGCATAATAGGCAAATAATTGACAAATGAAATTCAATACTTATAAACATAATGCAGTACATCTTAGGTGGTCATGCATTATTTGGAAAGTGCAAATCTATGTAGTGTAGGGGAAGATATTCAGAACTAGGAGTAAGATGTAGCAATCATTAAAATTTGTGTCACACATTATCAAGTATATAAGATGAACAAAGAAAGCACTAAGTTTAATTTCCAGAAGGATAGACTTGGAAAGCCTTACTGAACCTTGATTGACCACATTTAGGATATTGTATGCAGTTTGGTTGCTATATTGTGAAACAAATAGGGAAGCATTGGAGAGAGTACACGAAACATTTCCAAGGACAAAACTAGAAATGCATAGTTATACTTATCAGGAAAGAATTGATAGGCTAGGCTGGGACTCCTGTCTCTTGAATCAAAAATGTTGAAAAGTCTTTAAAATTATTAAAGATTTGATAGAATAGATACAGGTAAAATTTTTCCAGTTGTGGGAAGGAGCATAACTAGAATCAATTAATATAAGATAATCATCAAGAAATCCAATAAGAAATTAGGAAGAAAGCACAGATAGGCGGTTCTGTGGGGGCGAGAGAGACTGACGTTTGGTATGTTTCCTCTCAGGTGCAAGGGTACGTGACGTCTCTGATCGTGTTTTCCGGGTCCTTAAGGGGGAGGGGGAGCAGCCCGAAGTCGTGGTCCACATTGGCACCAACGACATAGGTAGGAGGAGGGCTAAGGATGTTAGGCAGGCTTTCAGGGAGCTAGGTTGGAAGTTCAGAGTTAGAATGAACAGAGTTGTTGTCTCTGGTTTGTTACCGGTGCCACGTGATAGAGAGTCGAGGAATAGGGAGAGAGAACAGTTAAATGCGTGGCTACAGGGATGATGCAGGAGGGAGGGATTCTGGTATCTGGATAACTGGGGTTCTTTCTGGGGAAGGTGGGACCTCTATAAACAGGATGGTGTACACCTGAACCTGAGGGGCACCAGTATCCTTGGTGGGAGGTTTGCTAGTGCTCTTGGGGAGGGGGATTTAAACTAACTCTGCAGGGGCATGGGAACCCAGACTGTAGCTTTAGGGTGCAGAACCTGGAGTGT